>NC_135763.1:35475898-35780635 GCF_052425735.1 Oculina patagonica
TATACTTAGTGACAAGACAACAGGGTGAAAGTCAAATGAAGGTAATATGCAGTGTCCGCTTGCCAACGCTTTAATGTATGTGTGAATTGTTTTTCTTTCATAGATGTCGAATGCATGTTAATTCTGAGGCTTCGAATGAAACCTGCTTGGCTGTTCACAGAAGCGAAGTTACTGTACACGGTCACACAGTTTGGAACATGTGCCCGCAGAACTGGACAGAAAGAAGCGTGCGACAGAAATGTCAGGATGAAGATCAAAATGACCTTTTGAGAAATTTGCCAGCATTCGACAAAGACAGTGACGTGCATTACAGAAATATATTCTGCGCAAGATGCAATGGTGCAGTAAATACATCCTTCTGGAAGGTCAAATTCACTTGCATGAAATCTGATAATAGGACAACTTTTAAATTAGGCAATGACACGATCCTTCTACCTCCGAATTGCTTAGTTGTAAAATACCCGGAACCATATGAGTTACTACACCAGTTAAAACAATGCATTCCTCGGTTTCAGGACTGCTTCAAAATCAGCCCGGAGAAGAATGGATCTTACTGCCAAACTGAGTGTCTGAGATACGCTTTCCCAGTCTGCTCTGAAAAGGGAAAAGTACAATTTAGAAATATACAGTGTGCATTATGCAATGGTTTTACGCTAAATGATCTTTGGCCGCTGTGCACCAGTGCCGGTGGAATAGGCAACTCGCTCGCTATCCTCTTTGACTTTAGTTCCACATCTAGGTTCACTGTTACAGTAAGGGAAGGGAACGCGAAAACAATTGCAACTGAAAAAGACTTCTCTTGTCGTCCTGATGAGGTGTACGATACTCTTGCCGGGAGCTGCAGAAAGAGCGTCGTCTCAATCGAATCAAAACCTGCAGGTCATGGAGAAAAAAGTCCAAACTGCACTCTCATATCGTTTAATAAAACGGACTACGAGCAACTATCTAATGGCTCTGTCTACTTGAAACCCCACAACAAGATATACAACAATATGACCTACATGATTCGTGAAGGCAGATTACTGCTGTGTGTGAACTTTTCAAGAAATTTTTCGATAACGGCGAAAGCTGGTTTCAGCAAGTATCAGGTCTCACAAACACCTGCAGCTCTCCAGCTTCTTTCTTCAGTCGGATGTATAGTGTCGATGGTTTCTCTAGTTCTTCTGCTGATTACGTATATCCTGTTTGCTGAACTGCGAAACTTACCCGGGAAGATCACAATAAACTTGGCATTGTCTCTATTGCTGTACCAAAGCGTCTTCCTTTCAGCGGTTAAAACTGACGATCAAGACACATGCCTGGCAATTGCGGTTCTTCTTCATTTCTTTGTTCTCTCTTCTTTCACGTGGATGAATGTTATGGCTTATGATGTTCATCGGATTTTCACTACTTCAGGTAAGCTGGGTGTAGTTAACTTGTTCATGAATGTTGCAATTTAGATTTACGTCTTTACCCATGTATCACAGGCGTCTAAGTGCGTGTATTGCATTTATTTTTAATCAAATACAAACCGCCGACCGGTTAGCTCAGTCCCAGACCGAACCAACACTCAGGGCCTTAAAATAACTGAGGAGAATATGGTGCCTTTGCAATGACATCTGCAAATGGTTAGATGTTCTAGTCTTCTCGGATAAGGACGATAAACTGTAGGCCCCGTCTCAAAAGACTTGCACATGTAATAAATTATGTGGGACGTTGAAGAACCCACACACTCTTCGTAAGGAGTAAGGGACGTAGTCTCCGGTGTAGCGGTCTATCTCAATTTCACACACATAGGGGGTATCGTTACTCATTCCTTCAGTACTTGTAAACTGCACCATAAGCATTCTGGCAAAGTCGCCAAAACAGTGTTGTAAAATTGAAAATCCCCAAGGGGAGCGGATAATAAGATACCTGTAAATGTACATGAATGTAATCTTAATGCGGCATCAATACCATTAGTCATTTGCAAGGTCTTTTTGGAGAACTTGTAATGGAGGTCCATGGAGGCCTTTATGGTGGACTGAAGGTCTACTCTTTCTTTTCTAGTCACAGCTGCCTTCATTTATAGCAGTTTATGATTTACTTGTCAATGAGCTGCACTTTCCACGATATATATACGGATTGACTTCTCTACAACTTTTGTTGTAAAGGTGGTGTGGCAAATCGTCAAAATCGACAAGGAAGCTATACTAGACGACTCATAAAGTACTGCCTGTATGCCTGGGGATCTCCAGTGTTGCTCGTGCTTGTCTGTGTTATAACTGATCATGTCAAAAAAGGATCTATCGGATATGGTAAGTGCTGCACGTCAGAATTGAAACGCAGTCGCGGTGACTTTAGCCTCCCACGCAGTCGTTCTTAGGGGCGATCGTGTTACACCCCTCTACAGGAGTGTACACGATCGCCCCTAAGAAGCTCTAAGAACGACTGCGTGGGAGGCTATGGTGACTTCGGATGGTGCCCTTCTTGGGCAAGATACCTTTACCTCTCAAGGCAACTACCCATTTAAACGTCTAAAGGTGACGGCTAATCAAGAAATACTCCATTCATGCTAAGGGAACAGGATTAATTGTATGATAAAATGATTTTTTAATATTTAACATAATTTGAAGGTATATTGTGCCGTGTTCAAGAAGTGCCAAAATTTGAGTTTTCCTAACTTATGTACTTTTTGGAACAAACAGGACAAGGAGAAGAGGAATGTTTCATATCTCAGCCTCAAGCTCTTCTTTATTCGTTTGTTTTGCCCGTTGCTCTGCTGATGATCTTCAATCTGTATGCATTGGGACACACTGTGGTTCATATCATCAAAACTCGAAAGGTAATGGAAAATCATTGGTTGACAAGTTCCTTTATGGAGCCATTGATAGCCAAAGATTACCTGGTAACAACACGATTATATTTCCTAAAATGGAATGGTGGCTCATTTCAAAGTTGTACACCGAATCTGGATAAGGAAGGCGTGAGTGTTTCTAGTCTGAAGATTTTGCAAACAAAGCAACCAACCATCGATCCAAGCAACAAACAAACTCCAGATCGAGCGGGGCTGGCCTACAGTAGGCGCCAAAAGTGATTATCTGACTGTCCCTTAGCCGTTGATTGATTGACCGATTTACTGAGGGACTGGTCGACTGACTGCTGACTGACTGACTACGTGATTGATTGATTGACTGAATGACTGACTGACTTTCTCCCCCTACTGGTGGCTGACTGACTGATCAATTTATTGACGGACTAACTCGCTGATTGACTCCCTAACTGACACACTGAGTAAATGGTTGGCTGGCCGGCTGGCTGGCCGAAAAAATGGCTGATTTGAACGAAGAATGGCAAGTGCAAGATTCAAACTAGTTTGCTGTGGACAATCGTTTAATTTTAAGTTCTCTTTCCATTTCAGAGAAGCCAACAAATAACCAACCAGCAAAGTGGACCCAGCGTAGCTGTGATTGGTGTTAAAATGGCTTCAGTGATGGGTGTCACATGGATTCTTGGACTTGCTGCAAACTTGAAAGCTTTGTCATTCTTGTGGTACCCGTATGTGGTTTTAAACAGTCTCCAAGGTACGTTTTCTTTTTAAAGTTAAGTAATATTTTTCGAATGGTTTTTAAACAGCCTTAATCTATAACCAATAAGTTTGTCGTTAGGTACAGAAACAACTGAAACGTCTATCAAAACTAGAACACAGATTTCTACTACTGATAATATAGATGAATGAAGTCCGCGCTTTTTTATTAATATTCCCGTCCTTGTTCCATAGGAGCAAGTTAGATTTATTAGTCGGAACTCTCACAACATTAAATTCAAACTTGGTGTTATTAGTTCTTAAGGTGCTACTCATGCTTTTGGTATCATTTCACTATCTACAGGACTGTTCATTTTCCTGTCTTTTGCTGCTACTGGAAAGGCTTTGAAGCTGTACAGAAGCAAGCTGACCGGCATCCTCAAGAAACCAACAACAAAGAGAGAAGCAGACAATAGAAGAAACCATAATCCTAGCGAGCAATTAATTTGCCACACAGATGAAGGTCAAGATACGCAGGATACAAAAGTTTAATAAACAAACTGTGTCAAGTGAAAAGTACTTTTGGTGTCAAATAATTCATATATGAACTTTGGTATAGAAGGTAAATTGTAGACCTATAACTTTCATGGAAACACTTAATTTACACACCGTGGCTTCCAATCATACATGTAGATACAGATTAAATCACATTCTCAAACTCTTTGATAATAAATCACGTTAAAAAACAAAGCAAAGGATATGTGATCTTAATAAGCATATATGTTAACAATTTTATTTCTTCGTTTTTTTTTTTCAGTGGTTTTAGCTTCGATTTAGACGGAGTGTTTTATCGCATCGTGGTATTTTTCGGTGTTTGGAAGAGGGTCCCGAAGAGGGTATAAAATCCCATTTGCCAGCCCAAATTTTGCCCAAATCCCATTTCCCAGCCTATTGTTTTTCCGATTTTCCAGATCCCTGTCCCTATTGTTTATTTGTGGGAGATTCCCAGTCCCAGTTACCCAAATCCCATTTTCCCAGTGAAAATTTGCCCAACTCCCAGTTCCCATTTTACTCCTTCATGGCCCTCTTTGTAAGGTGATGAATTACTCTCGTGTTTGATACACTAATAAACCTCTGTATAATTTCCTTACGTTTCCTTGTAATTTCGTTATTTGCATAACCGACAAATCTTGATCCTCGGATTAGATATAGGCTGTTACAGACCACAGAGACCACAGGCAAGTGAAAAAATATTAAATAAATAAATAACCGATCGCTAATATTAATTGCTATTGACAGTGCACCTGACTTTAATCATATTTTATCTCCAGTTTTCAGCATGGAGCAACATGATACGTTCATGTATTGCTACGAACTACACCCAATTAGGAGATGATATCGCTGTGTATAATGGGTGCTAGGTTAAGGGAATGAAAATCCATGTTAGCGTTGATTACCTTATCTTTACTGGGATGATTAATAATAATGATATATAAACTAATTTTATTGCTTAAGCTGTACCTGTGTATTAGCAGCACAGGTTGCATGTTTTTATTAAACCTGCTTCAATGAAATTAATTAAAGGTGATTTTTAGGTGTTATGTTTGTTTCTTTGTGTCAATTTACCCGCATAAAGTGTGGTTTCATCCTCCTTAATGGATGGTCGTTTTTCTCGCAGCACTCAAAAATTAATTAACTGAATTTGGGCTTCTCGACAAAAACGATCGATTGGTTTGGGCACATTTGCAATATCGTTTCGTTTACAATAATGGAGTTCCGAAGGCTTGAATAATGACAAACCTTAAAGTGTATATCCAGCCTACAGGTTTTTTGTGGTTTTCGTACCTCTTTAATGCATAAACAAGTATTCTAAAAGAAATTTTTGGATTCCGCCACTTTTTTGCTGCAAAATCGAGCTTTAAAGTTCCCGCTTCGGCCACGCCCAAAGAAGTTGACCGCGTGATCGAGGATTGGTGATTAGTGACGTCATATCAGAAACCGCTCGAAGCGTTTGCATTTGTTTATCTGCTTTATTTTTCGCTTGCACTGCAGTAGAAGGATAAGAGTAACAAAGAAGAAGGCGCTTACTCAAGAACCTCTAGCGGACGATGCATGGATAGAAGAATATAATCGAGAGAAGCAACTTATTGAAGAGAGGAAACGAAAATTACAAAACCAGCTTAACAGAGTCGTGGAATTAGACACATACCGGTATATAGATACTTTTTCCAAACACTCACTCCGCGCGTTAAATTTGCATTTTGTACGTAAATTCACTCCAGAAAGCTTTGAACGGGAAACTTGACGCGTCGCGAAACCTACAACGACGAACGGAAATCGATCTGCATTCTCAGGCTGTATACCTTTTAATTTTCATAACAGATGTGAAACGAAAATGAAAACAGTATAACGAATAGACTGTAAGCACTATTATTCCCGAAAATTCCCCTTGACACTCACACAACGCATTGACTTGAAAGTGGTATGCTTGTTTCTTTGAATCGAAACTTGTCGCGTCGGTAGATTTGCTTATGTTGCAAATAAATGTGCCCTTAGTTGATACGCAAAAGATTGATATTAATAAACATGTTTATTACTTTTAATAGTCCTTCTTATAACAGCTTATTCAAATACGAGCTACTTTAGTCCTTCTTGCTACAGCCTAATAAAAATACAAGCGACTTTTCACGCGTTTAGAAATGCCGACAACACGCGCTTATGATAAGTGCGACTGATTGTCTCAAAAACGATTAACAAACAGTCATAACCTATCGATTTTTTAACTTTTATAACTTAGAAAAACTTTTCTTTTCTTTGTGACAATGCTTACTTTAGGCTGTGAAAGCTTTGATAAACTTGTACGCACTTTTAAGCCTGGTTCTCATATGATCGTCCCGATCGTCTCTGTCGCTTCTGTCGCTTCAAAAAGTTTGCTTGCTCCAATCACCTCAGACTTTGCAAACGACAGAAGCGACAGAGACGATCGGGGCGATCATATGAGAACCAGCCTTAAACAAACAATAGCGCTTGCAGAGACCAATCGATAAAATTATAACTTTACATGTATGGGAGTTGAAACCCTGAAAAGCTACGTACGAGCGCAGTGACTTCAATTATAAAGATCACATTTTAATAAGACTTTATGAACAAGACTTACAAGAAACAGAAATATAAATTCAAGCGATATTCGAGGGAGAAATAATTCGCTTTACCTTGACTGGTCGACAAATCGAACGTCGCTTCAGCTACATGTTATCTTTGCTTGGCGACGCTTGTTCGCTTATTATTTCTACACGATGGTTGTCAATAGGCAATAAAAATCTCTTGGGAAGTTGGCGACGTTTACTTGTAGTTTTTTAGGCGTCTAGCGAGACGCGTGTCTTGTCGTTCGAGAACAAACACTCAATCAAATGAATAATGAGTAATGAATACCCGATGAGGACTTCGACTGCACAAAGTTAAGTATTCCGGTGAAATCTTGGCACAGGGACAATGCCAATATCATCTTAGATCAGCGACCGTTGGCATTGAAGATTTTCAAAGGAATGTCTTCTTGTAATATCCCTGGGAGCGAAGCAGCAAGCACAGACGGCAGGCGAAGCACTCGGATTCCACTTTGCACGTTTTAACTTGAGGAAGTCCATCTACTTTTTCCTTCTAGCCTTTGCTTCTTTTCTCATATCACCCCAAAATGCAGCGCAATAAATTTTCTTCGTTTGGAGTATTCAAGCATACCGCAACGACGCATCTATCTGGTATATTTCTACCGTCAGTATCTCCTCGCTATTACAGAAGAAATGCTGACTTCAAATGGCGGCAAGATTTCGCGGTTCCTGATCTGACGTCACAGCCGGTCTGGAACCCAGACTCTTTCTGGTCTTGACTCCCGGCCAACTTCTTTGGGCGTGGCCGAAAAGGGAACTTTAAAGCTCGATTTTGCAGCGAAAAAGTGGCGGAATCCAAAAATTTCTTTTAGAAAACTTGTTTATGCATTATAGAGATACGAAAACCACAAAAAAAACTGTAGGCTGGATAGACACTCGCACTTTAAGAAATTATTTCTAAATTCGGATTGGTCATTGGCGGTGCATATTAGGGTGTAAAAAGTAAAGCCGAGTTATAGATCAATTGCAACATAAAATTTGTTATGGTCACCAAGACCTTTCACTTGCCTGTTTTTCGGCAAAATGTGCAAACTTATCGGTCAAAGTGATCTATTCGTATTTCCTGAATAATATTTTTTTCTCTATGAAACTTCGGTATAAAGTTTGTTGGGCTCATTTTATTGTAACATAGCTACTACGTCTTTTTACTGGATTCCCTTGAATTGTATCTGATATATACTCCTGCCATTCCCCAGCAATTTATTTTTTTTGGCGTTTAGTTTTGACGGTGTTATTTTTTTTTTTTTGTTATCGATGTTCTTTTTTTGCACATGTGTGATGTTTTGAAGGTTTCCAAAATTGGACGAGCCTCAAGGCCAGAGTAAGAATGTTTTAAAACTTTCAAAACATTGAGAGTGTCGACCATAAGCTGCAAATGGTACAAGCTGTCAATATCGCGGTTTTTTGCAAATAATTTAAGCTTGACTAATTTCACTGTAAGTAATGCGAATAAATACGAATTTTGTTGTGCATCCTTGACTAACCTAATTAGTATTACACTAACGTATGTTTTGTCATGAAATAAGTAAGCCTAGGCTTGGTGTTTTAATGGAACTAATTGGAGATAAAAGGCAGCATTTTTTTGTACACCATTCAATGGATCCATAGATGTAAAGTCTGTCCAAGTTAAGTATTTCCTTCATTTAAAGACGTGAAATAATTGTAGAATAAAAAAGCTTACGGCTAAAAGACTGCAACCTCTGAAATTAACTGTGACTAATTTCTTGTTGAAGAAATCGTGCGTTACGGGTCCATTTTCTGTAAAAAAAGACTTCAAGTGGTTAATAATAAAACTGCTTAAAACTGTTCCTGTTGCAAGCGTAAAATGAATGAATACCAATGTTTAATGACAACAGCTGCAATGAGCGGAAAGTGATATAAACTGAATGCAAATAAATCATGTTTCTACCTGTAGCGCAAAATTAGAAGACATGGAATTTGCTCAGTCATTTCCTGAGCGGCCATCTTAACGTTCCGTATGGCTTAGGTGAACCAATCAAATGCTCCATTTCAACTGTGGATCTATTTGTGGGATTTATTTCTTAATGGACCATCTCACTTTAAAAGCTTGTATTTAACGGAGGTACCATAAGTCAATATTGTAAGGATGATTATTTTTTTAAAAGTTTCGAGTCAAATTTTGTAAAGCAAGTAAATAATATAAAGATTTCACCAACTTTATTTTGACACTTTCTATGCCAATGTGCCATATTTCTGATACTTTCTCTGCTTTCTCTACGAAACATGACTTTTAAACGAAACGGTGAGAAAAAATTAGCCTTAACACTTAAATAGCTAAGATTAATCACCATGTGAAAAAAAAGTTAATTACCTTTACGTATGTTAAAGAAAATTGCCTCTATTAAAAGGTTTAGTAATGGTATACGTAGAACGAGGAAATAAAGGTTATATGAACGCTCACTGTTGCTTTTTTTGTTGTTGAGATTTAAGTTAAAGAAGGAAACAAGGTTTTCTGTTACTGGTTTAATTTTTGTACATCGGCTGGTTATTTTGAATGGTCATGTTAAAAATTGTGTCAGAGAAGAAACGAAAAACATGTAACTTTTTTAAAGCTTTGATATGTTGCGTGCGGAGATTTATTGATTTCCAAATTTAATAAAAACAACAGGTGCATTGGGCGTGTTTTGCTGTGAGTTGTTTAGACCTTTAAATGCAATCAACTGTTTACAGAGACAACTCCCAACTTTCATGCCAGGTATTTTTTATTCTTTTTACTTTTTTAAATTTATTAAGTTTAGCTATTGATAAAACTAGAAATGACAATGTTATAAAACAATATGTACTTCAGCTCACTTTTTCGTGGTTACTAAGATTCCTTCTTTTGAGTTATGATGTAGGTTTTATCATTCTAAACTTTAAAACGTTGGTGTATTTCAACATTTCGTGGTTCACTTCGCCTTTAATTTATAGAGTAAGAATTTTCAAGACAATGTCTAGTTTTTCGACGATAAGTAGTTTCTTCATTTTAAAGTCAAATAATAGTGCAATGTAAAGATGAAAAAACCTTTTATTTCAGTTTTAAAACGTTTAGTGTTTATATTGAAAATGGTTCGAGAAGGCCCCAATAAAGGAGGAAATATATATTGCTTCGCAAACATCATTTCCCTTAATGCACACACGCAACATTTGGTGTGAAGCCGATAATGTTGCTTTCACAGTATGATTTTTTTTTTCATGTTCTTGTTATTTTATTTAAGGTTTACAAAATCGAGACAAAATGATTTTTGGAAGGAATTTTATTTTCTTATTTTATGTTTTTCTTAATGCTCACACAAATACAATGCAAAGAAAAATGAAAAGTGTACATTGGTAAATGAATGAAATAAAAAGAAACGATGAAAAGAAACAAAGCTCTACACCACTAAGCAAGGAATTTGTTGTATATAAGAGTAGGAAGGTTTTCACGTCTAAGTTATTTAATTGCACTTTCTTGTAAATAGGAGAAGAATGTTTAGTTTTCACTGCGAATGAAACAAAATACTTTTTTTAATATTTTGAGGGCCTACCACATTGGACATTCGAACGTGCTACATTGTTTTCTCTTGAATAGTAATATTTTCTAAGTGCATGGCAGCTCATTGCAGGGGAATTAATTTGGTAGGTTGAAAATCGTAAATAAACTGAAATGAAACACAAATGAGGCCCCCGCCACAAGGAAGTTTTAAACTTATGAGTGAATCGGTGTGAAACAGCATCACAGGCTGTTAAGATTACGTCATACTAGTACATATCACGTGCATATCGCATTAATGAAGCTGGAGTGGTATATAGGGGTGACTATTGAGGTAATTTTGCCTATTGCGATATAGTATTGCGATAGTCGAATGAACTATTGCAATACCATTGCGAAAGTAGTTACACTATAGCGATACTATTGCGATAGTATGGACTTTATAGCGTAAAGACCACGTATTGACTTTATAGCGTTCCTTTCTCCAAGAGGGGGATGAGTTAATATTCGAACCACCATTTTGAAAACGGATAAGGCCCTGGAGCTGACAAGCGACGTATGTTAAGTTTGCTTCTATGGCTTGTAATATAGTACGGATTCTGAAACAACGAACGGAAAGCCAAGAAATTAAAGAACAACAGAGAACAAGAGAGGCATTTTTCAATTAAGGAAAAAGTACTACAACACACCATTTGAAAAACTTAACTATCGATAATTAACGAGACTATCGCGATTGTTATCGATAGTTGAATTTACGATCGATGCATCGCTATCGGAACACTTACAATCGCGATGCATCGATAGTTCGATGTATCGTTACACCCCTAGTGTTAGACATGTATTTCTCTACACACAAAAAAGCCTTGCTGAGATGCTTTGCCAAAATTTTCAGGTGCATAGAGCAGATAATGCTGTTACTTCCCCGCCACCTCAGAGTTGTGTCATTTCTTGCGATTCTTTGCCTTACGAGCTGTTTTTGGAAGGAATGTGAAGGCAATAACACAGGTAATTCAAAGTAAAGAATTTAGTCTCTCTCGAAACAGATTGTCCATAAGATATATCTAAAATAGAATAGTTTTTATATGCTGTACTGATAGCAATACCCACGACCATATTACCCGGTAGTTAAAAGTGTTACCATTTTACAAACATACCAAAAGTTCATAATTCTAGAAGTATAAATCCTTATGGGTTTTGGGCTATCAAATCTGCGTATAGGCTATTTTTAGAACAAAATTTGCGCGCGAGAACGCAGGTTATTGAGAAGAAATAATGGCGTGCATGTGTAGTGAGATTGTGGCACGATACTGCTTTCAGTCGCGCTTATTATTGCTTTGTGAGGGTGCTTTTTTGACAGTCTTTTAAAAAAATAAATTTAGAGTAAAATGATAATCTTACAACTATTCTAACTGGATTGAACAGTGTACTTTATGAGAGTACAAAGTACGAAGCTGATGAATGCTCCCGCCATCACATATCTGCCGTTTCACACACGGTGTGTGCACGTGCAGCTTAAGATCCATTTCTTGTCTGCCTTTTTTCGCTAACCAAAGAGTAATTCCATGTTAAAATGGTGCAGATTTACCATAAAATTAATAATAATACCACATGGTGCTTCAAATGTGCTTCTATTGAAGGGATTCGGACGCTCTTTGGAAAAAGAATTTGAAAGGCAAAACACTTTTAAAAATTGTCTTACACGAATCTGATAGCACGTGCCCTTATGCTAGCCGTAGACTTCTTGGATTACGAACTTCTGGTACATGCGTACATCTTAACCGACCACTGCCGGTCCTGTACATGTTGCATTAAAAAATGTTGCTAATTCTTTCCTAGAACTAGCTCTTGAAGCTTTTCTTCTCAGGACTTTGCACCGCAACTGTAATCCTGATGGGATACCGAGCAATGGTAGGGTGTTATAGCTATTTTGTACAGTCTAAGATGAAAATCAATTCAAAATGCCATCCTGAATTATAAATGGCCATTGGGCCTCAGTTTAATTTCTAAGCCACGTACTGTACGGAAATGTATATAGAATGCAACTGAAAATACAAACAAAATGGCTGTTTGCGCGTACTATAACTTTTGTACTCTTCAAATTGAGATATAGAATAGCTAAAATATTAACTTTCGCCGATATTTTTTCACAGTCGTTGTTTATCTGATTATGAAGTAATTAAAGAATACAAAGTAGAAACACCACCTAATGGTGTTCCGGATGTGCGAAAAAAATGTTTTTGCTTCTTTGTTCTTTTTTCGTGCTAATTTATCAAAATGAATTAAAACTCCGTTTTTATGTGTTAATAATGCGTTAGAGGTCACATCATGTCATTTCGCTCCATCAAATGGCTGTAATCTCGGAAGCGAAATGGCGTGTCGCTTTTTCCAGTAGAGTGCAAAGACAAGGAAGCGGAGGTTTCATCATCTTTGATTTGGCTAGTTCGGTGAATATTTCTGTGTAGAAAAGCGGAATCTTTATGAAAGTGAAATGCATATAAATTTACAGTACTATTACCAGACACTAAAAAAATTGGTCAACGAAAAAATCTAAACTGAATTAATCATATTTGCAGGAATAAAAGATGAATCTTGCTCTAGCCAGTTCTATCGACATCGAGGTGTTGCAATAATACCTCAGTAAAACAATATTATTAAAAAAAGTTTGTAAACGCCAGAAATATGTTTGCATCTTTTATACTATCTAGATTCGAAGTGGGAAGAAATCATACGTAATTTGACACAGCGCTTCAGTATAAGAGAGTACAGTTGTGAAAGTCGCTGTGGAGTGCAAGAAAGAAACGCTCCTTTGCAACCAAAATGTTACTGTGATAGACTTTGTGAAGACTTTGGCGACTGTTGTTTTGACTTCGATTCATTGTGAGTAACTATTTCTAGCATGTTTAGGGTATTTATTCTTAATTGCTTTTACGGCAAGACAAACTAATTGATGTGCAAGACACCCATTAGTTTAGTCATCTCTAGCTGCAGAACTTTTTCAAAAGTATCCTTAAGAAGCAGGAACCAAATGGGCTCGCCCTTGTATAAAATGATGTCGAACTCGCGAAAAAAGTGTAATTTCAATTCAGTCCCATAATCATAAATACTTTAATAGTTGCATGCTCAGTGTATAAACTGTATCAACGAAGGCACACTGTGGCGGACACATTTTTCCCGTAATATGTTTTTGAGGGAGCAAACGGGGAAACATTTGTTGCGGACTGGACACAAAACGTTTCTGCAAAAATATAAGAAACTTTGTGCCCGCAACAAGTGCTGCGCGCGCGGGAAAACAGGGAAACATTTGAGTCGCAGCAATGTGTCAGCAACATTTTATTCTTGTTTTACACCACTTTAAATTGGGAAATGTTTTACACCTGGGCAGAGATGACTTCGAAGAACTCAATGAGTTGGAGTCAATCCTCTCTCGAAAAATATAATATTAGCAAACCATTAGCAGTTTATACGCCTTTAAAGAACTTCAACCCGGCCTGACAAAACCAAGTTTATTCATAATATTAACTGTTCCAGGACTGACTTCAAACCAAAACCTGATAACTATAATTAGGAACATCTGCATTCTCTTGGCCAACTTAAACTCTGCTCTCTTGGACCAACAGCTGGGGACTGAAATTCTCTCGTCCACATAACAAATTAATGCAAAACATCTCAGCCACTAAACATCAATGGCGAGAAATAGAAATAAAACAGTTTACACTCCTCTGAGGGCAAAAAGGTTGCAACGTTCTGCTATACAAATTACTTTTCTTTTTACAGATGCAAAGCGGATGTTTATCCTCAGACAAGTCCTTGGACCTCAAATGAAACATGCCTGATACCGGACGGTGTAATACATCCATTGATCTTTAGCTATGCAGTTTGGAACACGTGCCCGCAGAACTGGAGCAATAAAACTGTGCGAAAAAAATGCCAGGATGAAGATGAAAATGACCTTTTGAGGAATCTGCCAGTATTTGATAAAGACAGTGGCGTGCATTACAGAAATATATTCTGTGCAGGGTGCAATGGTGCTGTTAATACAACCTTCTGGAAGTTCCGATTCGATTGCAGCCACAATAAAAACGGATCGGTTAATGTGGAAACCTTTAATTTAGGCAATGATAAGATCCTTTTACCTAGCCCTAAAAATTGCTTCATTGAAAAAAGACCGGAAGCACGTGAGGTACTTGACCAGTTAAGAAAGTGTATTCCAAAGTTCCAAGGCTGCCAATATATCAGCCCGAATTCGAAGAAAAATGGCTCCTACTGCCAAACTGAGTGTAGGAGATACGCTTTCCCAGTCTGCTCTCAAAACATAAGATTTAGAAACCCACAGTGCGCCTTGTGTAATGGTTTTAAGCTAAATGAACTGGACAGAAGATGTGAGATGGATGATCATGGAACAGTACCATCGCTTACCATCCTCTTTGATTTTACTTCCACCTCTAAGTACACTGTTCAAGTAAAAGATTGGAAAAAATTCGTGTTTACGATCACTGAAAAAGAGTTCTCATGTCAAACTGACGAGGTTTTCGATCCCTTCGCGGGTTACTGCAAAACGATCGTCTCAACTGCACGTGATGGGAAGAGCAACGAAACTGAGAAATGTCAGGAAATCAGACAAAAAGTGGAAAATGGATCCGTTGATGGTCACCTGCCAAGCAAACACAACAACAGCAAAAACTGGAATGAAAATTGCACTGCCATAGCGTTTAATAAAACCGACTTCGTGCAACTATCAAATGGCTCCATCTACTTGAAACCCCACAACAAGATATACAACAATAAGACTTACATGATTCGTGACAGCAAATTACTGCTGTGCGTGAACTTTTCAAGAAATTTTTCAAGGACGGAGAAAGAAGGCGGTAAACATACGATCACTAAAACGTCAGCATTACTCCAGCTTCTTTCTGCAATCGGATGTATAGTGTCGATGGTTTCTTTAGTTCTTCTGCTGATGTCGTATATCCTGTTTGCTGAACTCCGCAACTTAACCGGGAAGATCATAATAAACTTGGCATTGTCTCTATTGTTGTACCAAAGCGTCTTCTTTTCAGCGGTCAAATCCGACGATCATAACGCGTGCCTGGCAATTGCAGTTCTTCTTCATTTCTTTGTTCTCTCTTCCTTTACGTGGATGTCTGTTATGGCTTATGATGTTCGTCGGATTTTCACTAACGTTTCAGGTAACTTTGATAGTTGCATTTGACTTATGAGTTTTAACTGAACTAAGAAGCAGAGATCTGCAAACTTACTGATAGATAGGAATTGTGCCGAAATTGTAACAATTAATATATGACTGAGAAATTGCCGAAAATTAACTGATAACTGAGCTAGAGCTCGAGGTTCCAGCAACTGTAGTCTAAAAAAGTTTTTAAATCAAATTAGTGAAAGGCTCTCAAATTGGTGAAAGTTTGGTTCAAAATACGCAAAGGTTGGACTATTTATACCTAGCTAATCGTACCTTTTTGGTACACTTAGGCAGCATATCAGGCGAGTTTGGTGGAGCCATGGTTCGTATTTTGGCGAAACGAAGTCGAGCCAAATAAACCCGTGGCGAGACCAAACGAGCCCGATATGCCGCCAAAGTGTACCAAAAAGGTACGATTAGGTATTTACCATACCCAAATTCAGAATTTCGCGAAAAAATTGGGAGCTCTGACTCAGTCTGACACAATTGGCGAGCACGCTCAAGTTTAGCTTTGGCGGGAAAGTTTTTTACTTTTTGTACGACCAGTAAACACTAGCTTATCTTAAATTACGAGGTTCTGCCTTACTGGTAAAGCCTCCTTTGAATTCATCGTACGGTAACACCACTTTACTTGAAAGTGTCCATGATATCGTGGCGTATCAGGTCAGTGACTTGATATATTAAATCATATTAGGTTATATTAGGACAGTAGTTCGCGCTTCTACTTGCGAATTTGATTACGGTAACTGAAGCGGTCAAAGTACGTAGGGCGGAGAGATTCTTGGATGTCGGATGGGTTTGTAAATCCCCTATAACAAAATTTAAACTGTAAATCCATTATAGTTATGGTGACCTTAATTTACGATTCTTAATGAGTTTGACTTACCCCAACATATAAACATTAGTTTTTTTAATTGACTTTTGATAATATTTTTAGAGGGTGTTGTGGCACATCGTCAAAATCGACACGGAGGCTATACGAAACGTCTCATTAAGTATTGTCTGTATGCCTGGGGATCTCCGGTGTTGTTCGTGGCTGCCTGTGTTATAACTGATTATGTCAAAGAAGGATCCATCGGATACGGTAAGTGCTACAAGTCAAAATTTGAAAAACATTTCATTTCAAGCTGCGTTGTGAACCTGTGTATGTACAACTAATTCGAGAAAGGTTGTCGGTAAAAAGGATAAAAGTGCACGCGACCAGACCAAAGGTGGTCTGGGTACTCACTTGAATTTTGCATAGAGAATATGTACAAGTTTGCATTTTTGCACGTGAAGTTTTTTTGTTTTCCTTTCAGGAGGCCTTTTTCTGTAGCTTTAATTTTACTGTCACATGTCTTTAAGTTCTGAGAATTCTTTTAAAATTTAGCGTGGTACATTGTTTCCACGTGTCTGAAGTGGAAGAAAACGTGCGAATTCACGATTGTCATGTCGCCATCTTTTTGGTGTTCAGCACGCCGGTAGCTCTCTACTTCTACCCATACCACCTTGTCGGTGCACTTTTGTGCTTTTGTTTCGACAACCTTTCTTGAATTAGCGTATACGAGCCAAAACGCGAGGGGTCATTACAAGACTAGCTTTCATCTCTGAGATGATATAACTTTTCATGTTTTTTAAGATAAAAAAATTAAATTTGTGCTTAGATTATGTTATTACTGATGTATTTATGCTTACATTGAGAAATTAGCTGTGTTCGAGAAGGGCAAAAACTTATATTTTTCTTAACTTGCGTGCTTTTTCTGTGTAAACAGGGCAAGGAGACGAGGAATGTTTCATATCTCAGCCTAAAGCTATTCTTTATTTGTTTGTTTTGCCTGTTGCACTGCTGATAACTTTCAATCTGTTTGCATTGGGACACACTGTGATTTGCATTGTCAAAGCTCGAAAGGTGAGGGACATCACTTACTCTGGTGATTATATATCCTTTCATTAACAATAGCTGGTAATTTTCGCCTTACTTATATACTAAAAATATACAAGCACCTTTTTTTATATTTCGAGTACATAAGTACATCGAGTATTGACAGCTAGCTTTTGAAGATTTAAACTATTTAAATTATAAGCTTAACGGTTGTTAATATGTGACTAATATGTCTCACTGACGAACTGTCTGAATGGACGGAGGAGGGGGGGGGGGGGGTGAATGAATGACTGACTGACTGGCTGGCTGTCTGATAAGGATGCATGGGCATAAATATTCAGATTGGTTTTGTTGAAGACGCACATTTTTACTACGGGCTTTCGTTCCTTTTCAGAGAACGCAGCAGCAAAAAACTCGGCAAAATGGACCCAGCGTAGCTGTGATTTGTTTTAAAATGTTTTCAGTGATGGGTGTAACATGGATTCTTGGAATTGCCGCAAACTTGAAAGCTTTGTCATTCTTGTGGTACCCGTATGTGGTTTTAAACAGTCTTCAAGGTACGATTTCTTTAATAATAACCTTAGCAAAATTGCGCGAAAGAAACCATGTGTCTTTGGTATCATGATCAGCATAGTTTATTAGAAGGACAACAATCCTAGAGATTTGGAAAGATTATAGAGCATGCCTGATTAGAGGAAGTTTCGAATTCAATTCAGCAATCCTCATTCTTTTAGATCTCTTCGCTTCCCCTAACAATATTGGTTCCTCACTATACAGTCTTGTGTGTGTAAGGTCGCTATTAGCTCAACATTGAGAATAGGGGAGGGAAAGAAAAAAGTGCACAGCTTCCCCCGCATTTTTGTCTGTGATTGTAGTTTCTTGTAGCTTAAAAGAATTAGGAAATTTTACATTTCCTTCTACCTTACACAAATTCTGAAACTCGTTATCAGCGACTGTCTTAAAATTAATGCCCCATAAACTGCTATCGAAGTGTCCATTTTGTACTAGGTAAATGATAGTGGGAAACTGGCTTGAGTAGAGAACGCGTTTGTTCCTCATCTTAACACTATTTACACATTTTTGTCCCTGCTCTGAACTCTCACAACAACCGATTTCAACTCCTTATTACTTAAGGTGCAAGTCATACTTTTGCTTTCATTATCTTTTTTCTGCAGGGCTATTTATTTTCCTGTCTTTCGCTGCCAGTGGAAAAGCTTTGGAGTTGTACAAGAGTAAATTTGCCGGCATCCTGAGGAATCGTACAGCTAGCGCACAGAGCGAAGAAGACAATACAAGAAACCATTACTGTAACCACACCGTTGAAAATGAATATTCGAGAGATACGCAACTGTAAATAACAGTGTAACGATAAAAGGTGTTCATAACGTACATGTTGCGGTTTAAATTGATCTTTGGTTTAAAATTTTTCAAACCAGTTTGATTTTTGCTTCCTTTTGTTTCAGATTATGGTAACTCAAACTGGTTTGAAAAAATTTAAACCAAAGATAAATTTAAACCACAAGATAAACATGATTGTTAATTAATTATTAATAACACTTTATTTGTCCTACATTTATCTCTAAGCAACCCAAAAGCAACTAAAGTTAACCATTGCTGGTTGCTAAACCAAGAGTAAATAAGAAGTTCTACCGCAAAAGAAATTAAATGCATTATAATAAGGATTAATCACGAAATTAAATTTTTACAATAATAGTTAATATAATATTTTCAATAATTAATTACTATAAAGACAAATTAAAGTTAATAGTTTTAACTATTAACTTTAAAATATCCTTTTTTGGATATTTAAAATATCCTTTCTGTGCATTGTCTGAGTTCTTTTCTTTTTCGTTTGCAATTACTGATATTGTGACTCAGTCATTTTAAATAACCATACCGAAATATTACAATGCAACGGTATCTAATCTAGTCATTTCTACTCTCGGATTTCAACCCTCTTTTAAAAGACGATGCACATAGAAATTTCCGTAACTCTTCTAAGAGAGAACTCCAGACACTAGCTCCCTCGGAACAAGAACGATTGTTGTGCCAGAGCAGTTCGGCATTAAGGCAGTTGTAGGCTGTCTCGATTTCTAGTCAAAAAGGTATGAGTTTGTGACCCCATAAGAAATAGCTGAGATAAGTAAGAAAGGGCCAAATTATTCATACATTTGCAATTGTACATTTGCACAGCATCTCTGATGTAAAGTAGATCAAACACAGTAAGAAGCCTTAACTGCTGAAGTGTTACACTACACTATAATTAGAAACCACCTTTCTGATTTAACATGCGCGCGTGAGATTTCTTTACATTGATAGTTCACTAACGTGGTGGTGTAGTTACAGTTGCTTTGACTTTGGACATCTGACTGAGAACGATCTATACAACCAACACTACTGGCTGTATATGCTGCACCACGATGAATATTCGCTCATAGAAAAACTCAGATTTGTAGTCTTACTGTTAACAAGCAGCACAAAATTCGTCAGAGGAAGGGAGAAGGACACAAGGAGAGATGGGGTGACTGGAGAAGGTCAGGGAAGCGAAAGCAGGAAGAAAAGAAGAACCAATCAGAACACCACTGTCAAGAAGGAGACAAACACGTCCGAGCGTGCGAGCACACACCCAGAAGCGTGCCCCAAGAGGAAGCGCACACCCCAGGAGCGCAGAACCGCATGGCCAAGCGAGAGAAGGAACACGAAACCAAGGGGACCCCACACGACAAAGGTGACACGACAGACACACACGGAACCCGCGAGGAAACCCGAGGACAAATGCCAAGCCACGACAACCAACCCCGCACAGACAGAGAAGCACACGCGAAGCCCCAGCCGCAGACACGCCGGCGAGCGGCGGGAGGGCGGCGGCCGCCCCGCCGGAGGGCGGGGCGGGGGCGAGACGGGCGCGAGGCGGGGAGGCGGAGCGGAGGCCGCGGGACCCGCTCACCGTGAGACCGAGGGACGGAACGATACGGAGGAGAACACGCGGGGGACGGGGAGAGTAGGACCGAGGGGCCGGAGGAGGCGTCCGACGGGCAGACGCACGAGAGCCCCCCCGCCACAAGGGCGCGCCGACGAGGCGGAGAGCGAAAGCCGGCGACGACGTGACGACGGGAGAGGGAGAAGAGTACCGCGGACAGGAGACGCAGGCACACGCACGAGAGCCGCCAACGCACACACAGAGTGCCAGAGACGCCAGCGAGGCCGGAGAAGACAAGCCACGGTCAACGAACGGGACGACCGAGGAAGAGCCCCCACGGAAAGTTCACACGAAGCAAATAAACGATGTGAGGAAACGAAACAAAAAGTGCTTAACTGTTAAAGATTAAAATCTACTCAATAAAGTCTTCAAATTAAAATTTATTTAACGCGATGTTCAAGCGTCTTGTTTATGCCTTGCCCTGGCAGTCTCAAATAGGTTCTTTATTACTTTCCATGTTTCAGTTCTTTTAACATTTCTAGGGGTGAGCAGGAAATTCGGCCTTTCTTGCACTCATCCAGTCCTTCAATTGATTGCTCCTGATCTACTCAGGGATGGGGAGGAAAAGAAGGTAACAAAAAGTATGGATAGTTCTGTATGTAGCACGAGGGGGGGGGGGGGGGGAGGGGGGTGACTCTATTGTTTCCAGTTGTTTATTCGTGACCGACTCATCAGTGCCAGTATGACGACACTTGGTAACGAGAGAGCGATTCCCTCGGCTTGGTCAGATGAGCGGGATTAATCGTGGGTACGCCACAACAGAGGTCCTGAAGGGCTCAAGTTTAGTGCTTATATCGCTATTGTCATAGAAGCTGTTCATCACTGTGTGCTACACGTGAAACGGGTGAAACGTTCTGCATAAGGGATGAGGATGGAATCTATCCCAACGTTGAAAATAATTATTTTAAGGAAACTTGAGACTCCGTGGCGCCCACTAAAAACCGCAATTAATTTAATCAGTCTCTTAGGCGTCTTGCTCATTTTTAATTCACTGATTCACAATTAACTCCCGGGCAAGTAGCGTTAATGTACTCGATGAGACATTACTTTAATTAACCGGTATGAGTAGTAATCTTAGCGTCAGCAGAATAAAAACGTGCCATTCCGAGAAGAACATCACACCAACTGTCAGTAAGACTTGAAAGTTTAATTTTCTTTCACATTTCTAAAAAAAGACATTACAATACTATAAGTTTGTTCTCAAAGACTATGAAGCTAGGAGTTTTAATACGCGCCTATTTTTGTCAGTTTTCTTCCTTCATTTATCTAATCAAACCCGATGTGCATGTTTCTCTTTAATAAGAACAAATAGTCGCCTATCTTAATTACATTCAGATTCAAACACCTTTTCAGTTTGAATTTTTAAGAGAAACTTTAATAAACGGCAATGAAGGCTGAAACTTTTAAAACCTACTTTTCGATTATTTTGGAGACAAAGGACGTCTAGTTTCTTTTTGTTTTTACGTTCAACTTTTTTCGAAGGCTAAACACTCTTCGTTTTACTCTGTTTTTTTTTTTTGTTTAATGTTGAAACAGAATCAGATAACAAGCACGCATTTTCATTGCGAATTTACCATACTAACAAAAAAGATGTCTAAAAAAAAAGCTTGAAGTTGGGAATATTTAATTAATACGCGCCCTTTTTCATTAAATTCAAATTCAGCAGACCTATCTTGAATTTTCGACAGTAAAGTAAAAACCAAAATGATTTATGGGCCTTCGCCTTCATTTTTTAAAGAAAACTCTTAAAATGTACAAGTGGAAGGAAAACAGCTGGAAGAGAACCGCAAGTAAAAATAGCGCTGATGGGCCAAGGGAACAGGAATGCTAATTTAGCAGGGGATAGGGGTTTGGTTTGAAACTGTTAAAACACGTTTATATTAGCTTAACCAAAATGAAGTAAATCCCCTACCCCTGAAAAGAAAACAAAGGGTAAGATAAGGGGTATAGCCAAGCATGTTCTGACACGAACTGCATGTATACGTGAACACTTGTCTGTTAACAGCCCTCATGGAAACCACGCGGTGGGCGTCCAATTTGTTTTATCAGGAGTGTGATAACAGACAAGAACTTCTGTTACCTACTTGAAATCCCATATCGAGAAGTACATTCAAAAATTCACAGCCAGCAAGCATTAAGGGAAAAAATAGAGATTTTTTTTTGGGAATGCAAACAAGGCAATGTACAGACACAAGAAGACAGGTGAATATTGTTACCAAACAAATTTAAAATCTTCGGTGCAAGCTGGTGTAAAGAAAGAAGAAAATGTTAAGAGAGAATGTATTTTTTTTTATCTTGCCAATCACACATAGGATACAGTCTTTTCTTCGGGAGAAGATCAGACTGATGATATCAGTTTTGCTCATCCCTGTGGCCGATATTTTATTAGCCAAAAGTCAATCAAGCGCTTAAATGAGAATTAAACAAGCAAACAAACAAACAAGGAAAAGAAAAAAAGGAAGGATGCAAAGATGTAGGAGAGTGATAACCAATTACTGTTCTGTAGCTTTCTATATGGCCAGTGAAATATGAAAGAATCTGAGACTGAAAGTAAATGGTGATGTTAGTGGTAACACATTTATAAAACGCATTTCTCATGTAAATGTTCAAATGTGCTTTACAATTAAAGTAAGTGGTGAGGTTGGACTTCAGCATGTTATTCCTACTAACGTCATAACGATTTCATTTATTTTACGAGCATGCCTGAATTTTAACTGTTTTCTCTTATCACTAGCGAATTAGAAGGCTGAAATTCAGGCTATTTTCGTGGATGATTTTAAGTAGTACGTCAATGATTGTTATTTAAATACGCACAAATGACGAGAACTAGATAAAGATGTTGACATATTGTCAAACCAAAGTTATTAAACACACCCACTAAATGCCCATTTAAGAAGTAATGGTGCTCACTTAATGGCTAGCTCTTTCATCAAGAGTTATTTCCACGAAATGTTGGAGCTTTTACGCAAAAAGGTAAGTTAAATTAGCTAAAATAATACAAGAGGTTAACTCACTCACTCACTGCCCATTGTGCTTACTGGCACGTAGGGCAGCACAACAGGTTAATATATAAGTGAGAATTTAAATATACGTCTTCTTGCGGTTGTACGATTTAAAGTTTTTCCTCGCAGTGGGAATTTGTCCTTTAGCGAGACTATTCACCGTAAAGGCCGCTTTTCTTTGACAAGTAAGTTGAAGTCTTGTTGAAACTTATTTTCTATGATTTTTTTTTATCTGTTGTTAAATTACAAGGTGAATTTCCACTGGCACGTAATTTAGTTACTGGCCTGAAATACATATTACATAGCGGGTTTGACGTTTTTCGCAAAAGCAACCCGTCCATACCTTTTTTTGATCTGAGGTATATACAAGACTTTAATCAGCAGTAAAAATAATGGCGTCATAAGCTGTTATATTGATAAACCAAACCTACAAGGCTAAGATGCAACTCAAACTAGCGCTAAATATTATAAACCAAACCATCAAGACAGAAAAGCGTCAGTAATGCAAATTCAGCAGCTGCTGCCCCTTTCTATCAAAAACTCTTCAGTAGAATATTGGCGTCGAAGACTCTTTACTTGTCTTTGTTTTTTTTATTCTATTTCATGAGTTTAAGTACACGAACGTGATGCACCTAATTCCAATTTTTCCATTCTTCCTGGTCCGAAATTTTATATCCTTTTGTGCTCTTTGTGAGCGTGATTGCTAAAGGCAAATTCGAGCAATGAACGTAATGTGTTTCTTGCTTGGAGCGTTTCACTCCAATCATGCCGAAGAGTTGAACAATTTATCCAATGACAAACGAAGAAGAATTCCTAAAAACAACGAGGAGAGTGTTTAGTTTATGTAGGACCAATGCTTTGAAGGGTAAAGGAAAAAACTTCCTGTCTTTTAAGTATTTTACAGATCTGGTGCAAATGGCTCTTGTACTTACGAGAATACATGTTTAGTTTTAATAGTTTAAAATCAGAAAATACTTGCCGATCTACGCAAGACTTTTCCTTAAGCATATATAAAAGAAAATACATCTCCTTAATATAAAACTTAGGCAACTGCCGACTTTTAAATTTATACTTCTCACTGCGGTGTGAATTTTTCCTACAGTAAAACAATTCACCAATTCAGGAAGGACTTCGTTTTGATAAATTTATACTGCCTGTGGTGTGCTGATGGCTGCAGTGGCCAATGTAACAAACTAAAACAACGTACCTAAAACGAGCTCAGGATCAACCTACCATCTTTCACTAAGGTAGAGTAATTTCCCAAGTATAACTCAGACAGGTCAAGCAATGGCTGCCTCGAATTTCTCGCTATTTCGCACTGAAACTTTTCCCCCTTGGTTTTGCCTACCAGCCGTTTACTCTTCCTTTAGGCTATTTCTTACCAAGTCATTTTGTTTGGAACAAAATAAGCACCCATTTGTCCGTCAATGTACTTGCCCCAAGAATATTGTTGGAGTACATATATACTACTAGCCGTATATTTTCTAGCAAGCAATGCATTTGTCAACAAAGATAATTTGGTTCTGGTTAAGAAACAGGAAATTTTTTTCTGTGATTCTATTGATTTTTATAATATGGCTGCCGTATTTGCCAATAGATTTCGAGCTGGAATTATTTTCTTAAGTCCGTTAACATTTTTGAGCACACGTGCCTCGGATGACGCGAATAGCTAAATTAGTTGAATATGGCTCAACGTCATATCCAGAGTTCGCCTACTACCTGGTTTTGTTGTATAAATAACCTTTCTGCTGCATGTTTTCATTAGAAATATTCTGCTTAGTTTCAATGGAATGAGACAGTGTCAAAGAAGGCGAAAGTCAATTTTAATTTAACATTTGTTCTTGTTCAGTTGCAAACTCAGGTTAGCTAAAAACAGTACTCTAGCTCCAGAGACCAACGGGTATCCTTTCAGTGCTGTTACATGCCAACCCGTTATAAATAAGTTTTTGTTGGACTTTAAAGGCCGAAACTATTTCCTTGAGAGCCTTGCTAAGACTGTATGTTAAAATTGCTAGGTGTATGCAGAAAATGCTGATACCTCTTCATCAACTCACAGCGGTATCATTATTCCTCACGGTGCTTTGCCTTATAATATGTCCTTGGAAGAAAAGCGAAGGCCATGTCACAGGTAAAGAAGAATATATTACTATATAAGTCTCCTCTCGCCCTATTAAGTATCAGTATACAGTGTATACTGATACACCCATGAACCTCAAAACCGAAAATTTTCCCAAGATTAGTTTCACTTTTTTTCAAAGATATCACATTATTTTCATTTCTAAAAATGTTTTCTCTCCGCACACCATTCCACACCGGGTGTTCGGAAAGTCATTTGTGCGACTTCTTTGGAGACCCTGGAACTTTTCCCCCGAGTAGCTTGTGTCATGAAGCTTAACATGCATCATCATTTGTTACGTTTCCAAAATTATTCTTGCTATTCTAACAAAAGCTGCCAACAGCCTGTCAACAGTTATCAGACTTGTATCAACATGAGGGTGACGTGTTTGTGTTCACGTTATATTAACAATTGTCCCCCAGTTTTTATCGGGATGTCTCAAAACTCAGGCCTATAAAACTCACACTCTCTTGATGTCTCAAAACTCAGGCCCATAAAATTAACACTATCTGGATGTCTTAAAACTCAGACTCAAAACCTCACACACTCTGGATGTCTCAAAACCAAGACTCACAAAACGCACACTCTCTGGATGTCTCAAAGCCAGACCCATAAAACTCACACTCTCTGGATGTTCCGAAAACTCAGACCCATAAACTCCCTGATTGCCTTAAAAACTCAGACCCAAAGAATAAAACATATTTACATTATTTCTGTATCTTTTTTAGACCACCTTATTCCCCTTTGGGATGAGCAAATCCTCCTTTTCATGAAGGACAATTTTTCGAGATATGCTGATTTGACTTTTTTAAAATTATTTACCATTTGTTTGAATTTTCGTCACAGTGCACATTTGATCTCAGCCTCATTTCATGTGGCTAATCTTTGTTTGTATTCAGTGCTCTGTTTCATTTTATTTATTTGTACCCGCAGTTTAACCGCCAAACATGATTTCTTTCGACAACACGGATTCGATTTACCATTTTTAGCAGAGTGCGCATTTGATCGGATTAAATCTCCTTGCTTAGTTTCTAATTCTGACTCAGTGGCTTGTTTTATTTGTCATATATTTCATCAGTCAAACATTACTGTTTCCTACAATATTGATTAACCTCCTAGTCGTCCTCTTTTTCATCAGATTACCAGCGTCCGCCGACGATTACTCCAACTTTATCTCTTGGCGGACCGATGCAACCATCAGAAACACCATTTCAATCGTCAACTGATGGTCCACCCCAATCTCCTTCATCCTCCTCCTCCGATGGACATCCACCATCCGGGCCACGATCTGGGCTACCAGTAGTACCTGATGGATCCCCACCATCGCCTTCTCCTGGCGGCGAAACAACCACCACTACCACATCCAGTGCATTTACATCTGCTCCTTCTCCTACTGGGTCGCCTCTTGACTCATTTTTCTTGCGTTCTTTGCGGCATAAGTGCAACCCAGATGTGGCTCCAACCGATGGTAAGATTGCTTATTCCTTTGTAGAAACTATCAATTAATTTGTAGTTAAAAGGGAAATGTGTTGGTTGTTTACCAAGGGAAGGAATTAGACACTTTGATCAGTCAATTTGAAAAAGAAAAAAAAAATCACCGAATAATTTGTCTACTCTAAATGTCGCAAACCCCGTAACTTATTTATTTGTTTATGAGAAGTGAAAGTTTCCGACAATCTAGTCAGAGCGGTGAAGATTATGGTGAATTATGGACTTCAAATGTTTGGTTTTTGGCAAACACGAGTCTTACGACTGGTATTGGAATAGAACTCAATATTTGTTATCCTGCAAAATTTGCCCTCCATTTGATAAAACATTTGAACCTCATTCTTCCAATAGTGCAGTTTCTAGTGTTATTATGCAGAACGGAAGGGTAAAGGTAATTCCTCAACTACGCAAAATTTTACGCGTGATTATATTAGCGAGCGCACATTAATAAAATATGACGGCTTTTTCTATACGGTTTGGCTCGCAAGAGAGATAAATCGTCGTTTTCTCGTAAACGAGTACCGGGACCTATCATTTTGTTCTCTTTTTCTGACTCTAGCAATCACCTTCTTTCTATAAAATTAATATACACAAATTTCTGTTGGGAACTTGGCCAGTACTCGTGATAATATAATTGTGCCCTCGAGATCACTGCATGCTCGGAACAAGTTGAATCCGTGTCGATTGATGAAACATTTATTAAATTGTTCCTTGAAGTCGATGTGGTACAACTATTGTTATATTTTGCATTTTGCTTTCTGTCTTCTCTTTCTTTTTTGGTTTCACGAAACGTGAAGTTCAAATAATAATGCTTTCGAAGGCTGATATTGTAAGGAATTATAGGTTATTCCTAGACGAATACCGGGACCCCTCTTTTTTATTTCAAAAAATGTTATCATTTTCCCTAAAAATGCCATTTAAAAGTTTAAAAATTTATAAAAAATTAATGGAGCATGAAAAGAAAAATCTGAGACCCCGTTTTTTAGACAAATATATGTAGATCAAATTCCACATAAAAGTTTAGGCTCTAACGCAAATGTGTTCTCAACATCTTAATCATAATTGCAAACAAAATGCTGACGTTGCTTATTATGGTATATATGATCAAATCAAAATTCAAAATTACAATCTTTATTTAATAAGCTTACAGAAAATATATTCTTTATTTTGTTTGCCATTGATGGTTTGCACACAATTTCACTTGGAATGAAAACGCCAATTTTCCTTCCGTGATACCTTAAGATGAACAACCAATAGCTAAAGTTTGAATGGAAATTCATTGTCAGTTCTATTTCCATGGAATGACCTTAAGCAATTTACAATGTAACAAGTTTGATTTTAGTGTTTCTTTTTAATTAGACAATCTAGGACCCCAGTGGGATGAAGAAGTCCGCCGCTTTGTAAACCGCGTGAACGGGAATGTCGAATTTGACTTTTCTAAATACAGTTGCACCAATCGGTGTGGAGCAGAACAAAGAAATGCTTCAGCGGGATTATCTTTGGACTTACCAAGATGTTATTGTGATGACCTCTGTGATGACTTCGGTGACTGTTGTTTTGACTTCGACGCATTGTAAGTGTCGATCAGTGGTGCATTGTGCTCTTGTATATTAAATGGAAGCCACACGATAGGAGTAACAACGATTTAGCTAAATGGATGTTCGTTTAAAATGATTAGCGATTTACTTGAATCCGAATCTGAATAAGAAAGATTTTTGATCATGTTAACCCTCGGACGTACAAGTAAACTCATATCCCCACCGTCGTACAAGAGAGGGATGGAACCCTTCCCCAGGGTTTTCGTTTTATTAAGGCACAGCGATATTATTTTGCACTGAGCAGAATGCCCGTAGCTTAATCTACAAGACAAGATGACGGTGGCTGTGATGTCATATGACGTCACGTGACGTCATTAGAGCCGCTATCTTGGATCCGCCATCTTGAATTTCACCATTTTCTTAGAAATTCCAAAAAAAAAAACGGAAATTGATCAAGCCAGAATGCTTATGGGATGTAAAAATTAACAAATCGTGCGAAATTTGTTTCAGAAAATCTTAAAATGACGATGTGTGGCCAGACCTGCTTGTAATTATGACAACATCAAATATAAAGAACACATGATTGACATATCAAAATTCCGCAAGGGATAAAGGAATAGCTACTTGTACGTCCGAGGGTCCGAGGTTAATTCTTTTCAACATGATTTTAAATGACATTTAATCGTGAACGTGTGTTAGTTAAGATAACAAGGACGACGAGCTTGTGGCAACAGCTTACAATTCCATTGTTAGGCAACTTGCTTGTTGCGGTCATGAGTTGAAGTTTGCCAGAGAAACTTTCAGAATGTTGAAATTCGACACTCGTTGTACCGGAAGATTTCAAGTAATATAAATTAAATGCTGAAACATTGAACTCTGTGCTTAAAGAAATGAGTGATACATTCCGTAAATAAATGGTACAGCCTCCTTTCGTTTTAATTATTTTGTAAGTGAAAGTTCCACAAAAAATAAGAAATTCTCTAAAACCTTTCTACATGAACAAAAAAACAATTCTGTACATTAATTGACGTTTACATAAACTGCAAGTAATGTAGATTTCCTGTATGGCTAATTTCCTGTTTTTTTTTTTCATCACGACTCAGGTGCAGAAAACGTATATGTCCTCAGGTCGGCGCTCTCAGGTTGAATGAAACCTGCTTTGCACTTAAGTACGAAATGCTTCGACCAGTGTTCACTGGTTACGCAGTTTGGAACAAGTGCGCGCAGAACTGGACAGAAGAAAGCGTAAGACAAAAATGTCGGGAAGAGGATCCAAGTGACTTTTTAAGAAATTTACCAGTCTTCGACAAAGACAGCCTTGTGACGTATAAAAATGTATTTTGCGCAAGGTGTAACGGTGCAGTTAATACGACATACTGGAAGCTACAATTCGATTGCCAGAGGTGGTTTAATCTTACAAATGTCGATTTAGGCAATAGTGTGGCTCTTTTGTTTCAGAAATGTTCGTTTGATAAAAAACCGGAACGACACCAGTTGAACTATTTAAAACGATGCATTCTTCGGTTTCAAGACTGCCGCAACATCAGCCAAGAAAGAAACGAGTCTTACTGTCAAACAGAATGTCTGAGGTACGCGTTCCCAGTCTGCATAAGAAATTACGAAAAGAAACGATTTCGAAACCCACAGTGTGCTTTGTGCAGTGGTTTTGAGCCAAATGATCTTGTAACTGAATGCCACTTTGGAGGCGGTGCGAGTATACCTCTTCTTACTGTCTTCTTTGATTTTAGTTCCACATCTAAATACAGTGTTGTGGTAGAAGATAGTAAAGAGAAGGTAGTTAAAACAACTACAAAAGAGTTGTCGTGTTCCCTTGATGAGGTGTACGATCCCTATGCTGGGAGTTGTAAAGCGATCGTCTCAACCGAACCACCAACTTCAAGTGACGAGAAGGAGAACAAAACAGGGGAAGTTGTAGAAAACAGGACAGGATTCATTCCGAGCTGTACGTTCATAGAGTTTAATAAAACAGACTATGTTCAGCTATCTAACGGCACCATCTACTTGAAGCTTTACAACAAGATATACAGCAATACTACATACTAGATTATAGACGACAGATTACTGCTGTGCGTGAACTTTTCAAGAAATTTGTCAAGAACAGAAAACGAATTCGGCAAACATAAGATCACAAAAACGCCACTATCTCTCCAGCTTCTTTCTTCAATCGGATGTATAGTGTCGATGGTGTCTCTTGTTCTCCTGCTGATTACGTATATCCTGTTTGCTGAACTCCGTAACTTACCTGGGAAGATCATAATGAACTTGGCTTTGTCCCTATTGCTGTACCAAAGCCTCTTATTTTCAGCGGCTAAAACTGACGATCAAGACACTTGCCTGGCAATTGCAGTTCTTCTTCATTTCTTTGTTCTCTCTTCTTTCACGTGGATGAATGTAATGGCTTATGATGTCCGTCGGATTTTCACTACTTCAGGTAAGCTGGGTGTAGTTAACTTGTTCATGAATATTGCACTTTACATTTACGTCTTTATCCATGTATCACAGGCGTCTGAGTGCGTGGAATACAAGCCGCCGACCGGTTAGCTCAGTTGGTAGAGCGTTGGACTACCGTAAGGGAGGACTCGGGTTCGAGTCCCAGACCAGAGCAACACTCAGGGTCTTAAAATAACTGAGGAGAATATGGTGCCTTTGCAATGACATCTGCAAATGGTTAGATGCTCTAGTCTTCTCGGACAAGGACGATAAACTGTAGGCCCCATCTCACAAGCCTTGCACACAATGTTTTTTGTGGGACGTTAAAGAACCAACACACTTAACGTAAAGAGTAGGGGACGTAATCCCCGGTGTAGTGGTCTATCTCAATTTCACTCACATAGGGGCATCATTCCTTCATTACTTGTAAGCTGCACCATAAGCATTCTGGCAAAGTCACCAAAACAGCCTGAGGGGAGCGGATAATAAGATAACTGTAAATGTACATGTATGTAATCTTAATGCGGCATCAATACCATTAGTCATAGTCACGTTTGCAAGGTATTTTTGGAGAACTTGTAATGGAGGTCCATGGAGGCCTTTATGGTGGACTGCATGAGCGAAGGAAGGAACAGGAACTTTTTTGGAGATCAAATGCATTTCTACATGATGCATAACAAATGAAGAAGGTCTAATCTTTCTTTGCTAGTCACAGTTGCCTTTATTTATAGCAGCTTATGATTTTACTTGTCAATGAGCTTCACTTTCCACGATATATATACGTCTTAACTTCTTTACAACTTTTGTTGTAAAGGTGGTGTGGCAAATCGTCAAAACCGACAAGGAAGCTATACTAGACGACTCATAAAGTACTGCCTGTATGCCTGGGGATCTCCAGTGTTGCTCGTACTTGTCTGTGTTATAACTGATCATGTCAAAAAAGGGTCTATCGGTTATGGTAAGTGCTACATGTAGGAATTGAAAAGCAATTGCAAATTTGCAATTGCATACATCGCGTGTTCGCGTCGGTTAACCTGCACTAAATAATTAACACTTCCAAGGTGATGTACTTTTATTCTAATTTCATGTTGATACAGATATTTACTAGAAAAACCTCCTGAACCTTTTAAACGATAAAAAAGAACAAGCTGGTACTAGGCACATCTTATAATTATGTTACTGTGCGAGAAGAGGTGACTTCGGATCGAGTTCTTATTGGGCAAGATACTTTACTCTCACAGGAAAACTCTCCAGTCAGCTCTTGCTACTGAAGCCAGATAATGTTAATTTAATTAACATTATTGAAACCAGATTAATTGAATTAACATAATTTGGAGCAGAAGGTATATCGTGCCATGTTCTAGAAGTGCCGATATTTCATTTTTCCTGACTTATGTGCTTTTGTGGAAAAACAGGGCAAGGAGAAGAAGAATGCTTCATATCTCAGCCTCGAGCTCTTCTTTATTCGTTTGTTTTGCCTGTTGCACTGCTGATGATCTTCAATCTGTAGGCATTGGGGCACACTGTGATTCATATCGTCAAAACTCGAAAGGTAATGGAAATCATTGGTTGATGAATTCTTTCACCAAGCCATTGATAGCCAAAGATAACGTAGTAAATTCCATCGCTATCGTATTTCATTGATCAATCTCTATGATTGAACCATCTATTATATTATTTAATATAATTTTGGCAAGAAACTTAGGTCAATTCCCATGGACGGATTTAGAAGGGACCGTTTCAATGTAGAAAGCTCTCTTTGGCAAATCTCTAAAATGGAATGATAGCGCATTCCAATAGTTTTACACGAAATTTGGAGAATGAATGCGTGAGTATTTCTAGCTTTTCGCAAACAGACGGATAAACAAACACACAAACAAACCAACCAACCCAGTAACCATTCAACCAACAAACATAAACTCCAGCTTGCTCAAGCAAATTATTAGCGAGGCGGTTCCAGGCGCCAAAAGTAGTAAGTGATCTAACTGTACATGTCTCCTACCCATAAACCGATTGACCGATTGACTGATGGACTGGTCGACTACATGACTGACTGACTGACTTGCTGGCTGACTGGCGAATGACTGACTGACTGTCTGTCTGTCTGTGTGAAGCTGATACTGTCTGACAGACTACTGACTGACTGACTGACAGACTGACTGACTGACTGACTGACTGTCTGTCTGTCTGTCTGTCTGATTGACGGTCAGACAAAGTAATTGACTAACTGAATGCCTGACTCACGTTTTGGCTGACTGGTGACTGAGTAACTGACTGATCAATCAATTTCCTGAAAGTAACTCACTGATTGACTCCCTAACTCCTAATTGCAGTGAGTGGATGGTTAGCGGAATAAATGGCTCGTTTTAAGAAAGAATGAACAAGTAGATTCTGATTGGTGTGCTGTGGATAATCGTTTGAATTTAAGTTTTCTTTCCATTTCAGAGAAGCCGGCAAGTAACCAACCAGCAACATGGCAGCAGCGTAGCTGTGATCTGTGTTAAAATGGCTTCAGTGATGGGTGTCACATGGATTCTTGGACTTGCTGCAAACTTGAAAGCTTTGTCATTCTTGTGGTACCCGTATGTGGTTTTAAACAGTCTCCAAGGTACGTTTTCTTGTTCAAGTTCAGGAATATTTTGCGAATGATTTTTAAAACAGGTGTTTTAAACAGCCTTAATCTATAACTTGTCTTACAATTAAAGGGTTTGTCGTTAGGTACAGAAACAATTAACTGAATCGTCCATCAAACAATTTTTAAGAGATGTTTATTCAGCACTCCGGTCCGGCATGTCTTGAATCTTATATTCCACTCGAACCAGCAAAACATTTTTAGCTAAACCAGGTTTAAAAAAAATGAGACAGTCAGCAACAGAAAACTGAGAGACTTAAATAGGCAGTGGCGAATCTAATGGTGGGGCCCGGAGGGCAGCCCCCCTTATTTTTAGAACAAATAGAGGCCCGAAGGGCCGAGAAATTTTTTTTAGAGAGCACCCCCCTTATTCTAGGGTATTAATGATCGCCCCCCCCCCCCCCCGCCCCTCCTTATCTGAAGGTCTTGATCCGCCACTGATAGGGTTTAAGTAAGCATTAAGCTTTGGTGTGCCTGGGGTATTACGCTATTAAATAGCTAAATTACCAACTGCTAGAGCAAAGTCGAACTAATAAGCATGTTTAAAGGTAAAACAAATGTCTATTTTTTCTGGCCTAACACGAATTTTAATTTGATGCTTAAAATCAGTGTTAAAATCAGGTAATTTGCCTTTTGAAGGTGGCCATTTTGTGCTAGGAAGGTGGCGAGGTAAAACTAGAACCTAGATTTCTGCTAGTCGGATAAGTATAGATGAATGAAGTCCGCGCTTTATTACATATTCCCGTCCCTGTTCCATAGGCACAAGTTTGATTTATTCCTCGGAACTCTTACAACATTAAATTCAAACTTGGTGTTATTAGTTCTTAAAAGGTACAGCTCATGCTATTGGTATCATTTCACTATCTACAGGGCTGTTCATTTTCCTGTCTTTTGCTGTTACTGGAAAGGCTTTGAAGCTGTACAGAAGCAAGCTTACCGGCATCCTCAAGAAACCTACAACAAAAAGCGAAGCAGACAACAGAAGCAACCATATTCGGCCTAGCGAGCAATTAATTTGTCACGCAGATGAAGGCCAAGATATGCAGGATACGAACGTTTAAATAACTAACGGCATCAAATAAAGAGTACTTGTAGTGTCGGTAAATTAATTTAACTTTGGTATAGAAGGTAAATTACTAAATAATAAAGATGGTAAATTTGTACGGTAAACATTGTAGATCTATTACTTTCATTGGTACACTTTAACTCATGCACCGTGGCTTCCAATGCGTGCATGGATAACACGGATGTCATAGGTTCAAATCCCATTCGCAAACCCATTGTTAATCCATCGCGTTAAAAAATCAAAGCAAAAAGGACCGTGGTGGTGGTTTGAATATGTGGTCTTAAGTATCATATATGTAAACAATCTTATTTCTTCGCTTTGTCAGTAGGTTTAGTTTGGAATTGAGAGAGAGAGAGAGAGTGTGTGATGTTCATCACATCGTCGTATATTCTCGGTGTCTGGAAGAGTGTCCAAAAGGGGGGTATAAAAAATCTCATTTCCCAGCCCAAATTTTGTCCAAATCCCATTTCCTAGCCTACTATTTTCCCAAATTTCCAGATTTCAGTCCCAGTTCTATTTGTTATTATTATTTGGGTGTGATTCCTAGTCCCCCGGTGACCCAAACCCCCATTTTTGCAGTAAAATTTGCCCAAATCCCAGTTCCCATTTTACCCCTGCAGGGCCCTCTTCATAATGTGATGAATCACTCTCGTGTTTGATATACTACATAAGCCTCTCTATATTTTCTTTAGGTTAATTTGGAATTACGTTATGTTTCATTGCATAACCAGCAAATCCTAGTCCTCGAATTAGTTAAAGGGCTGTTGCAGACCAAAGAGGCCACAGGCAAGCAAAAGAACAAATTAACAGATCGCTCATTTTAATTACTATTGACGGTGCACCTGACTTAAATCATATTTGCTTAATATCACTTTTTAGCAACATGTACATGTATTGCTACGTACTACACCTAAATTGAATGCTAGCACTATGTATAATGGGTGCTACGTCAAAGAAGCAAGCATTGATTATCGCCTGAACAACAAAGCCAGTGTAAGTATCGAAAAGTATTGCTGGGATGCTTATAAATAATGATTTCGTACAACCTACTTTTATTGCTTAAGTTGTGTGATACCAGCGCATGTTACATAGTTTTATTAAAACCTGCTTTAATAAAATTAATTAATTAATTAAGTTTTAGATGTTATGTTTGTTTCTTTGTGTTGTTTAACTAGCATTAAAAAGTGCGGCTTCACCCTCCCTGAGAGATGCTTGTTTTTCTCGCAGCGCTTACAAATTAATTACCTGCGACCGGACCCGATATACATACATACTACATACAAATTTTATTAACCCATCCCTGATGAGGCCAGAGAAAAACAACACAAACCAAAATGCAAGAAAAACAGAAAAAAAAAACAAAAAAACCAAGAACCGAAAAGTAGACGTTTAAGAAGAACGTTTGATTGGCTTGGACACGGTTACAATATCGTCACGTTTACAATAATGGGGTTCCGAAGTCTTGAAATAATAACAAACCTTAAGAAATTATTTCTAAATTCTTATTGGTCATTTGCGGTGCATATTAAGATGTAAAAAGCAAAGCCGAGTTATAGATCAATTACAACACGAAATTTGTTATGGTCACCAACCCCTTTCACTTTCCTGTTTTTCGGAAAAAATGTGCAAATTCATCCTTTATATTTTTCTCTATGAAACTTCGGTATAAAGTTTGTAGGGCTCATTTTATTGCAACATCGCCACCACTTCTTTTAAAGTGATTCCTTTGAACTATATCTGATATATTCTCCTGCCATTCCCCAGCAATGTATATTTTTTGGTGTTAAGTTGTTAGCGATAGTCTTTCTTTGGACATGTGTGATGTTTCGAAGATTCACAATATTGCATGAGCCTCAAGGCCAGAGTAATAATGTTTTAGTCAATATCACGATATGTTGCAAATAAATTTTTCTTTACAAAATTTACTCTAAGCAATTCGAAAAAATACGAATTTTGTTGTGCATCCTTGACTAACCTAATTAATAACACACTCACGTATGTTTTAATTATGTAACACTTTGTCATATAATCATGAAATAAGTTAGCCTAGGCTTGGTGTCTTAATGGAAATAATTGGAGATAAAAGGCAGCATTTTTGTACAGCATTTTATAGACCCATAGATGAAAAGTCTGTCGAAGTTAAGTATTTCCTTCATTTAAAAGACGTGAAATAATTGTAGAATGAAAAAGGAAGCTTACGGCTAAAAAACTACAACCGTTGCAATTAACTATGATTAATTTCTTGTTGAACAAAAAGGAAAAAAAAAAAACAAGTTTCTCTGCGTTAGGGGCCATTTTCTGTAAAAAAAAGACTGGTTGCTTGAGGTTAATAATAAAACTGCTGAAAATAGCTGCTGTTGTAAGCGTAAAATGAATAAATACCCAATTTTCATTACAGCTGTTGCAAAGAGCGGAAGAGATATAAACTGAATACAAATCAATCATGTTGCTCCCCGTAGCGTAAAATTAGAAGACATGGAATTTGCTACAGTCATTTCCTTAGCGGCCATCTTAACGCTCCGTATTGCTCAGATAAACCAATCAAATGCTCCATTTCAATTTAGGACCTATTTGTGGGATTAATTTCTTAATTGACCAGCTAACTCTAAAAGCTTACATTTAGCTAAGGTACCATATGTCAATATCGTAAGGATGATTAATTTTTTGAATGCTTCGAGTCAAACTTTTGAAAGCCAGTATATTATATTAAGATTAATATTTCAACAATTATTTCGACATTTTCTCTGATGTGCCAACTTTCTGATACTTTCTCTGCTTTAGCTACTTTAACCTCGAAACCTGACTATTAAACTAAACAGTAAAAAAAAATAAGCCTTTGCACTCAAAGAGCTAAGATTAATCACCATGTGAAAAAAACGTTAATGACCTTTACGTATGTCAAAGAAAATTGCCGCTATTAAAAGGTTTAGTAATGGTAGAAAAAAGAAATAAAGGTAATTTTAACGTGTACAGAAGCTTTTTTCTTGTGAGATTAAAGTTAAAAATAAACTAGGTTTCCTGTTACTGCAGGTTTAACTTTTATACATCGGCTGGTTACTTTAAGTGGTTATGTTGAAAACTGTGTTCGCTAAAAGTCGAACGAAGGCATGTTACTTTTTCAATGTTTTATTATGTTGCGTGCGGCGATTAATTGATTCCCAAATTAAATGAAAACAACAGCTGCATTGGGCGTGTTTTGCCGTGAGTTGTTTAGACTTTTAAATACGATCAACTATTAACAGAGACAACAGTCAGCTTTCATGCCAGGTATTTTATTTATCCTTTTCACTTTTTAAATTTGATAAGTTTAGCTATTAATACAACTAGAAATAACAATGTTATAAAAGAAATAGTATACCTCAGCTCACTTCTTGTGGTTACAAAGATTCCTTCTTTTGAGTTATGATGTAGGTTTTAACATTCCAAACCTTAAAATATCGTTTGTTTTATTTCAACATTTCATAGTTTAACTCCCATTTACAGAGTTAAAATTGTCAAAGAAACGTTAAGTTTGTCTAAGACTAACTCTTAGTTAATGAAAAGAAGGAAGGAAAAAAAAAAAAAGAGAAAAGAGAGAAAAAAAAAAAAAATTTTTTTTTTTTTTTTTTTTTTTTTGTTTTAATAAAAACCCTTTAAAGTCAAATAATAGTACAGCGAAAAAGGACCTTTTTATTTCAGTTAATTCGTTCAGTGTTAAAATTATATTGAAAACTGTTCGAGAAGGCCCCCATAAACGAGGAAACATATATTGCTTCGCAAACACCATTTTCCTAAATGCACACGCACAACAATTAGTATGGAGCCGATAAATCTTGCTTTCGCAGCATGAATATTTTTTTAATCAGCCGAGTCTTGTAATTGTATTGAAGGTTTACGCATATTGATACAAAATGATATTTGGAATGAATTTGCTGTATATAAGAGTAGGAAGGTCTTCACGTCTTGGTTATGTAATTGCATTTTCGTGAAAATAGAAGAAGGTTGTTTAGTTTTCACTGTAAATGAAACAAAAGACTTCTTTTCAATAGTTTTAAGGACCTTCCACATTAGACGACGTGTTAAGTTTTTTTCAATAGTAATATTTTCTAAGTGGAAGCTCAATTCAGGGAAATTCCATTAACTTGGTTGATTGAAAATCTTAAATAATATGAAATAAAACACAAATAAGACCATTTTCCCCACCAGAAGGAATTATTTAACGTATGTGTGAAACAGCATATCACAGGCTGTTAAGTTGACGTCATACTGGTACAGATCCGTGCATATTTCTTTAATGAAGCTGGACTGGTATAATTCTCTACGCAAAAAAAGACTGTAATTCACTGTATTTCTGAGAAATATCTTGCTGAGACACTTATTAATTAACTTTTCAGGTGTGTGATATAGCAGAAAATGCTGATTCTTCCTCGCCACCTCAGAGTTGTATCATTTCTTTCGATGTTTTGCCTTACGAGCTGTTTTTGGAAGGAGATCGAAGGCAATGTCACAGGTATTTCACTAAAAAGAAGCCGATAAATACTACTCTTATCTCCTTTTACTCAATTCAGTCACTTTTAACTTTCGAAACCGATTGTCCATAAAATATTTTTGTATGCTGGACTGATGTCAATACCCGCGATCATATTAGTTAAAAATGGTACCATTTTACGTACATGCGTGCACCTTATTTATACCGACAACTACTGGTCCTGTTGTATTTACAGATGTTTCTAATCTCTTTCTAGGACCCTCTCTTGACGCTTTTCTTCTTAGCACTTTGCACCGCAACTGTAGTCCTGATGGGATCCTAAGAAATGGTAGGGTGAAAAATGTTGTTGTTTACCTTTATAGTCCAAGACGGAAATAAATTCAAAATGCCATCCTAAATTATAAATGGGCCTGAGTTTCTAAGCAACGTACGAGAATTTATATAAGATGTGTCATGAAAAATACTGATGAAATGGCCGTTTATGAGTCGTTTTCTGTAGTTTTCAAATTGCCATATCAAAAAGCTAGGATTCTCGCTGGTATCTTTCTCTTCATCCGAATATAAAGAATAGATATGATGTTGAAGTTACGCACCACCAGATTTTTCGCGGGCGTGCGTAAAAAAATGCTGCTGTTTTATCTTCGCCCCCTTTTTTTTAAATCCCGTACTAATTTCACAAAAGAATAAAACCTCCGTTTCCATGTCGTTATAATCTGATAAAGACCATAATACGTTATAACACTTCCTCAAATGGCTATGACAACGCTCTACTGTGGCGCGGGTTCTTTGTACGCCATCTCGGAAGTGAAATGGATGGGTATTTTTTTTTTAAGTTGAGTGCAAAACATGGAAAGGAACCGAAAGTTTTATATTCTTTAATTTGTTATTTAGACAGTTAATCAGTGGATTTAATAAGCTAAGAAACTGGCATTTTTGTCTTCATTTGGTGATATTTAATTAATAAAAATTGAACGGAGAATCGATATTTAATTAAGTTAAATGCTTTTGGCTAGTTCGGTTTATATGTGTGTTTACCGTACCCGAATTCACTAGTAGCCAATCAGATCTACTGTCCTGATATCCTACGATATCAAGTCATTGATCTGATATGCCACGATATCATGGCCACTTTCACGTAGTTGTTTACCGGTCATAAAAGGAATAAAAACTCTTCCGCCTAACCCGGCTAAACTTGTGCGCGCTCGCCAGTTGCGCGATGTTTGCCGAAGAGTACTGAAACAATTAGACTGAAGTCGAAGTTTCTAATGTTTTCGTTTAATTTTGATTATTAAAATGTAGAGAATAAAACTTCAGACAAACGAATCAAAAAATTTTCAAAAGAAAAACTTGATAAAAGTGTCAAAGACACAAAAATTCTTCTCGCAGGCCACACGGGGAGACGCGTGACAAATTTCATCACCGTAACTACTAAAAATTTCACCGGATTTTTGGTTGAATTTGGGTATGATAAATACCTAATCTTGTTTTCTCGTTGAAGTGTAAAAAGACTTGAGACAGTCATTCAGTTCTTTAATTTCGACATTTCCTCGATTGGTTTAGAAAACTTTAGGCCACCAGGACTGGCAAGCCATTCTGAAACACGGTAAACATTCAGATTTTAATTCACAATTACGAAATGTCGTGAATGTTGTTTAATTTATATAAGTGCTAGTATTTTTATTTGAGCGTCTTAAAATGAATTAAACACACGCTTTTTTTCAGCCCAAACTTTGTGGCCTTTTTGTGTTTGACGGTGTACCTTAGCTTTTTCTAAGATTTTCTGAATTTCTTGGGGCGAAACTTCCTCGAATCTCGAAATTATTTTTGTCCACTACTAACGCGACGAGGAAAAATATTTTTTCGCGTCCACAAAAAAATCCCAGTACAGGAAATTCGTCATCATTTCTCCATATTTGGTCAACGTAAGGATAATGGCTCAGATTCGTAAGGGAAGGAACCAATCAGAAAGCTAGAAAATCATTATCCAGAGGTTTACATTTACTAATATCTTTTATTTCATACTACATCTAGAATCGCAGTGGGAAGAAAACATACGTAATTTAACACAACGCTTCTATATAAGCGAGTACAGTTGTGAAAGTCGCTGTGGAGTGCAAGAGAGAAACGCTTTTCGGCAACTAAAATGTTACTGTGATGAGTTTTGTGAAGACTTTGGTGACTGTTGTTTTGACTTCAATTCATTGTGAGTATCTATTTTTAGCACGTGTAAGGTATTCATTCTAAATTCCCTTTGTGGCAAGACAATTTCTATTGCAAGGCTCTCAATAGTTTTGTCAATACTCTTCTGCGTGTCTATTTAATTAAGGAAAAAGGAACTGAATGGCGTCACTTACTCGTGACGAAAAGATGTATCAAGTCAATCCCATCATCATGAGTACTAAAAGCTGCTCAGTGTATAAACAATCTTTGAATCAAACTTGTAAAATTCATTTTCTATTCATGAGGGTGCAAACCGATCACATCACAGGATTCAGATCACATGTACATAACTGTAAACTCCAATACAAACCAAACAGTAGAATTAACTTTTGATACAAACTCCTGCTCAGCTAATTAGTATTCATTAACTTTTGATACAGATCTCTACGAATTGCATAACAATTCTTTGCATTCAATTTATTGTTTTCATTTCACAAGTAGAATAAAATATTCGCGTCCGAGCAGTATAGCCGTTTCAGCAATGGCTCGCCTATCGGCTCGCCATTGTAAACGCCCATACAGATCTCCCGCTTATATTTTATCTACTACTAACTAACACACTCTGGTATTGGAAACTTTGCTACAACTGGGCAGAGATGACCTCGAAGCCGTGCTTAAGGAGTTGGAGTCATGAATCCTCCCGCAGTTCACATTAAATATAATATTAACAAAACAAACGTCTTGAAACAATCAAAACATACCCACAAAATAGTACCAGTACCTGTCTTCAAACCAAAAACCTTCAACTTGGAGCAGTCAAAAGCTATGTGCCAATTCACACTAGTACTAGCCTGCGTGGCCGGCGTTCAAAGAGGAAGGAGGAGGCTTCGCGCTCTCTCCTCGCACCTCGCGCATCGCACTCGAACTCCCGTCCTCCTTCCCCTTTGAACGTCGGCCACGCAGGCTACACTAGTACGCTACCTTGAGCCAAAAGCTGGAGTCAGTAAACACAAGCTGAATTAATATAAATCCCACATCATGGTTTACCACAAACCATCAAGTTGGCTTGACCACAAGCGGCAATGGCAAGAAATTCAAGTGATATATTAAATTGTTCTAAGAGCAAACATTTGATACTCTTTTCTGTCAGTCCTGTATAAATTAGTCTTCTTTTTTTTATAGATGTCAAGCGCATGTTTATCCCCAGAGAAGTCCTTCGACCTCAAATGAAACGTGTTTGAGGCTGGAAGGTGTAATACATCCATCGTACATTAGCTATGCAGTTTGGAACACGTGCCCGAAAAACTGGACCGATAGAATTGTGCGACAACAATGCCAGGATGAAGATCAAAATGACCTTTTGAGAAATCTGCCAGTATTTGACGAAGACAGTGACGTGCATTACAGAAATATATTCTGCGCAAGGTGTAATGGTGCAGTAAAAACAGCTTTCTGGAAGCTCCGATTCGATTGCAACAGTAGCGGATCGTTTAATCTGAAAAGCTTTAGTTTAGGCAATGATAAGATCCTTTTACCTAGCCCTGAGAATTGCTTGATTGACAAATTACCGGGAGCAGGCGAGTTACCTTCCCAGTTAAAAAAATGCATTCCTCGGTTCCAAGACTGCCACAATATCAGCCCAGAGAAAAATGGATATTACTGCCAAACTGAGTGTCTGAGATACGCTTTTCCAGTCTGCTCTCAAAACATAAGATTTAGAAACCCACAATGCGCTTTGTGTAATGGTTTTAAGCTAAATGATCTGGAACGTAGATGTGAAATGGATGATCATGGAGCAATATCATCGCTCACCATTCTCTTTGATTTTAGTTCCACTTCTAAGTACACTGTTCAAGTAAAAGATTGGAAAAATTATGTTATTAAGAACACTGAAAAAGAGTTCTCATGTCAAACTGACGAAATTTTCGATCCCTTCGCGGGAAACTGCAAAAAGATTGTCTCAACCAGATCACATACTACAAAACACGAACATGAAAGCAACGACACTGAGGTACATAGGGGAATTAGAACAGAACTGAATAATGGATCCGACGATGATCATCTACAAAGTAAGCACAACGAAAGCCAAAACTGGAATACAAATTGCACTGTCATATCGTTTAATGAAACCGACTTCGTGCAACTATCCAATGGCTCCATCTACGTGAAACCTCACAACAAGATATACAACAATATGACTTACGCGATTCGTGACAGCAAATTACTGCTGTGCGTGAACTTTTCAAGAAATTTTTCAAGGACGGAGAAAAAAGGCGGTAAACATTATATCACTAAAACGCCAGCATTACTCCAGCTTCTTTCTGCAATCGGATGTATAGTGTCAATGGTTTCTCTAGTTCTTCTGCTAATGACGTATATCCTGTTTGCTGAACTCCGCAACTTAACCGGGAAGATCATAATAAACTTGGCATTGTCTCTATTGCTGTACCAAAGCGTCTTCCTTTCAGCGGTTAAACCCGACGATCATAACACGTGCCTGGCAATTGCAGTTCTTCTTCATTTCTTTGTTCTTTCCTCCTTTACGTGGATGTCTGTTATGGCTTATGATGTCCGTCGGATTTTCACCAACGTTTCAGGTAACTTTGGCATAGTTGACTTACTCATTAATGTTCCAATTTAGGTTTAAGCACGTTTTCACTCATTTTCTCATACATCACAGAAGTCTACAAGGAGTTTCTGGATGTGTTAGAAAGCTGAGATTGTAATTAATATATGTGACCCTCCACGGGAAAACAGGGAATAAGGTGAACGCACGCGCACGGCACGGCAGCAACACGTTCGCACGGTCCTAACACGACACGCTTATCGTGCGATTATGCGAATTAAAACAATTGATTTTCAGCAACGTGCTTGTGGCCTTTGTTTGCATTTGGTTAACACGGTTGAGCTTTGTTTTATAACACGGTAGATTGACACGGTTCTTTTCAACACGGTAGAGAAATTGCCGAAAATTAACTGATAACTGAGAATCCAGCAACTTACCGGTATTCCACATAATTTTTAAATCAAATCGTCGAAACTTCGACTGTCTTTATTAGTGAAAGGCTCCCATGGAGAACACATTTGTGAAAGTTAAGTTCAAAATGCGCAAAGGTTGGACTTCGCGGACGAAGTAGGGCGGAGTGATTCTTGGAGGTCGGATGGGTTTGTCCATCCCATATAACAAAGCTCGAATTGTAAATCCATTCTAGTTATAGTGACCTTAATGTATGATTCAACATGAGTTTGACTTACCCCAACATATAAACATTAGTTTATTTTAATTGACTTCTTGGTAATTTCTTTTAAAGAGGGTGTTGCTGCACATCGTCAAAATCAACACGGAGGCTATACGAAACGTCTTATGAAGTACTGTCTGTATGCCTGGGGATCTCCTGTGTTGTTTGTGGTTGCCTGTGTTATAACTGATCATGTCAAAGAAGGATCTATCGGATATGGTAAGTACTACAAGTCAAAATTTGAAAAACATTTCATTTCAAGCTGCGTTGTGAACCTGTGTGTATGTACAGCTGATTTGAAGAAGAGTTGTCGGAAAAAAGCACAAAAGTGAACGTGACAATACCGAAAGTTGTTCTAGGTATTCACTTGAATTTTGCATAGAGGAAATGTACAAGTTTAATATTTTTGTACCAAAAGTTTTTTTTTTCCTCTCAAGAGGCTTTTTACTGTCATATGTCTTTGAGTTTTGAAAATTCTTCTCAACTTCAGCGTGGTACATTGTTTCAACATGTCTGAAGAGGAAGAAATCGTGCAAATTTGCGATTGTCAAGTCGCCATCTGATTGGGATTCAGCACGTGCACACGCCGGGCTGGCGCGCGTCCAAAAATGGCACGTTTTTTGTCAGCGGTTTTTCGAATTTCAAAATTCAAAATGGCCGCCCTTTTGTCTGCATAGATTTGCATATAAAACAACTGAATATCTAATTACATGGACCGCTATGATCTGTGGGATAGAGAAAAGCACATGGTCTGCAGAGAGGTCAGCCATTTTACAATGTTTGCTTCGCCGAAACCGAAGAGAATTTTTGACATTTATCGATGATCGTGCTGTTTCAAGTATCTATTTCTTCTCAGTTGATCAACTTAAGCCCTTCGCTAATTTTCTTTGCTTATTCTGAGGAATTCAAAACGATAGATCCCTCGAAAAATTATCTGTTACTAAATTCTAAAATTTTCTTGCTTTCCAGGTTTACTTGTCCCAAAAACTGAACCGCGCCGTCTACCAGCCAGTCAAAATCCCTCGACATAAGGGATGAAAGGCAAAAACAGCAATGGGAAAAAAAGGGAGGCATAACAACAGAAACACAAAAACTACTGCGAAGTACCGTTTTCCGATTGGTAAATTAGCGACTAGAAGAAAAGCACTACAAGAAATTTACCTTGAAAACTGCCAAAGCCTTCAAGAAGAAAAAAGAAAAGTCGATCGTGTAAGCAAGAGGGTAAGTCGTGCATTGGAAAGTACTGTAATAAGTAATTTAGTAATTATTTTCAGGGTTTTGAAAATATCATGCTGAATAATTTTTTTTTGCATGGCAATTAAAATGTTTACTCACAGCCATGACTCATGGCTATGCTGGGATCAAGCACAAGCCAAATGCTTTTCCTGGAAAAAGGAAAGAGCCTTTCCTGTGCAAAAAGTACAGCCTCTGCTGGGTGTCAACATTGCTGTGGGTCATACATTACTGGCCAGGCAAAACATTATCCGTAAGCATATTCTTGTATGATAAGCCAGTGATGCTAGCATGAAATCTAAAGCAGGTGAAAGCATTTTGCACCTTATCAATCAACTCTCTCTACTGTGTGTTTTAATGAGTTATGGTTTTTTTTGTGAAAACCTCCAATGGTGATAAAATCTAGGATAAAGAGCATTATTGCATAAAAATTTGCCCTCTGTTCTTTTACCTAAACAGTGGAAAGCTCTTATTTTTAAAACTTTTTAGCCAGAGAACATTTTAAACCTTCAATATAAATCAAGTTAATTACGTTATCTTTACTTTTCAGATCAAAAGATACCAATCCCAGGTATCCGAACTAGAGTTAGTGAGGGCCCCTCAAAACAAGTTCTCCGAGACGAAAAGGAAAAGACGAATGAAGCTACGAAGAAAGACACCACATGAACAGCCAGGAAACTAGAACAGCTAAGATAGTTCGTAAGCCACGATCCAGGAAGAAACCACGAGGAGGATGGTGCACAGAAGTGAAAAAGACCTAATTTGGGCACTCGAGAGGAATATTGCAGCCAAAGAAGTAGATGTTCACAGTTAAAAAGAGAAGAGTGAACTCAGTAATTAAAGGTGTGTAAAGTTATCAGAAAGAAAAAAAATCTGTAAGGCAAAGCCTGAAAGTTAGAAAATAGTGTCGAGAAGCAGCGTAAATTTTCAGTGAAAGTTAAAATTACAACCAAATTAGTAAAATGTGAAGGGGAAATAAGGAGAGATATTTCATTTATTGGAGTCCCTCTATTTTGAGGCTCCATACAATTCAAAGTAGCATAGGTGGATGTGCACCCGGAGGACAGTAGTAACGAAGCTTCCGAGATTCAGAGTCTCATTAAAGCCAGCAAAAAAATTATTTGACATGCTTATGTTGAGAGTAAGAAGTATACTGTGGCAGGGTATCCTGTGCAATTTAATTCATTTTCCTCTGACAGAAGTGGCCGCCACATTGCTGTGAGTTAAGTATGCAGCCCATTCTTTTCCTCCTTTGCAAATGTCCATGCTGATAACAAAAACACTGTGAATGGGGCAATTGGTGAGGGTGAGGAGTTTACATGGCAACCATGGAATTATGATGACAGGCTCATGTGGCAGCTAGGGTGAATGCCAAAGAGTCCCCAGCCCCCTACCAAGCGTAGCAAACTTACACAGTTTAAAGATAGAATCTAGCAGGAAGTTATATTATAGTAATTCAGAACCACATATCAAAAGTGTGACCTTTTGAGGAACAGTTCAATAAATGGAGTTACATTTCAACCCTGCCTGATGAAGCTCCACTTAAAAAGTTTGCACAGAAGATATTGTGAAGAAAAGAAAAAATAAAAAGGGAGAAAAAAGAATGAATTCGTTTCATGGGAGACATCTTTGCCACAAATATTTCGACCCACCAGAGAAAATGACAGGGCCTGAAAAATGATTTGCTGCCCTCAACAGAAAATAAACACAAATTCACTTTTCCCTCTGCTGAACATCCCAATGGAGCACCAACCACAAAAAAGATATGAAATTTGATTTGGTTGGATACACGATGCAGGGCCGCGGGCCAGTCCTTTCATATCACGCACTACACTCACAACTCGTGAGGTTAGTACGGAACCATGAGACCCATACCGGCAGTGAAGGAAAACAAGCCCTCCCTTGCAAATAAAAACAAGCCATACTTAGCCTTTATAAGGCTGTTTCAGATCAACGGAAAGTCATGCTATTGGGAACCACCACATTTCCACGTGAAGGAAAAAGTCCTAATTATATTGGAATACTTTTACATCCATCAAAAAGAAAATCCATGTGGAAAACAAAAATTTTAAAATTCAAGTCACCTCCCTACCCACTTGATTCATCAAATTAAAATGGGAAAGGCAAGACAATTTCTTAACACCATAATTTAGCAGCCCCACTTTCCCCCATGTGACCAGAAAATAGCCATACTCCCCCCACAGAAGGGAGAAAATCTGGGGGGGGGGGGGGGCTGAAAGACAAAATGTTAAAAAATATAAATTAACTGAAAGGGGAAAAATCCCTCCGGGGGGAGGATGGAATTTATGAACTACACAAAAAAAGAAGACAGCTGAGTGAATAAAAAAGTACGCACAAGTGACTGTTCACTCTCTCAAAGGAACAATCAAGAAGGTAAAATCAACAGGTTGAAAACAGAGATCAGACTCATTTTTCCTACAGACCTTATAAAGAGGCTTTAAGTTAAAATGAATCCAGGAAAAATAATTTCTCCTGATCATCCACTTTGATGCCACATTTTAATAGTCCCTACTTTTTTCTCCTTACATGCAGAGCAGTAACTCAAGATATTCAACCACGGTAAAACGAATTTGAGGAACACCTAATTTCCAGTGGCAAAAAATAAACTTATGAGAACTTCACTTACTGGCCTGGATTTACCACTGCTCGACTATATCCACCCCACTTACACTCTTCCCCTCCAGCGACTGCCAAGAAAGAATAAAATGATCTCTTCTTTTATATTCCTCCACGTGAATCCTTCACTGTCCCCAGCCAAGGCAAGACCGACCAAGGTTCAAACAGCCCAGTGGAAGATAACAGGGGCGAAGTGACGGGAACGTTTCAGCATCCTGCAAAGGCTTTTATTCCACCTGTAAACTTCTTGCGAGATTCGAGGGCGCGCAGATATTTGTAGCGTTGTTGTTCGGGGAACGTGTGATGTTTAACGACGGCCCTTGAAAGCTGTAGCACCATCCCGATGTTTGTCGCTAAATTTGTCGGGTGCATGCACGTAAGAAGCAACAGTATCGTGAAGTTTAACTATGAGTTCCGCCATATTGAACAAGCGAACAACATTTTGCGAAAAGCCGCTGAATCAAGTTATTACCGCGGGCTAACGAGTGTGCCGATTTCACGCGCACGCCAGCCCGGCGTGGCAGTAGCTCTCTACTTCTACCCATACCACCTTTCGGTCTTGCCGCGTGCACTTTTGTGCTTTTGTTTCGACAACCATTCTCGAATTAGCTGTACACGCCCAAAACGCAAGGGATTATTACAAGACTAGCTTTCATCTTCAAGATGATATAACTTTTCATGTATTTAAGATAAATAATTAAATTAGTGCTAAGATTATGTTATTATATTATGCTTACATTGAGAAACTTACTGTGTTCGAGAAGTGAAAAAGCTTATATTTTTCTTAACTTGCGTGCTTTCTCTGTGTAAACAGGGCAAGGAGACGAGGAATGTTTCATATCTCAGCCTAAAGCCATTCTTTATTCGTTTGTTTTGCCTGTTGCACTGCTGATAACCTTCAATCTGTTTGCATTGGGACACACTGTGATTTGCATTGTCAAAGCTCGAAAGGTGAGGAACATCAGTTACTCTGGTGATTATATATCCTTTCATTAACAATAGCTGGTAATTTTCGCCTTATTCATATACTTAAAACGTATAGGCACCTTTTTTGTTTATATTCCAAGTACACAAGTACATCGAGTATTGACAGCTAGCTTTTGAAGATTTAAACTATTTAAATTATAAGCTTAACGGTTGTACATATGTGACTAATATGTCTCACTGACGAACTGTCTGAATGGACGGAGGGGGGATGAATGAATGGCCGTTTTTATACTAGAGACGCGTTACCCGTCTAGACGAGCTTCGGCAAAAATTTTGTTGCTCGTCTGGTTATGCGCGTCCAGTATAAAGACGGGCATGAGTTACCCGTCTAGACGAGCTACTTTTCAAAATGCGTCTTGAAAGACGGATAACGAAAGGAAGCACGTCTAGTCGCGTAACTCGTCTTGTGCCCGTCTTTATACCAGAGACGCATAACCAGACGAGCAACAAAATTTTTGCCGAAGCTCGTCTAGACGGATAACGCGTCTCTAGTATAAAAACGGCCAATAACTGACCGGCTGGCTGGCTGTCTGATAAGGATGCATGGGCATAAAGATTCAGATTGGTTTTGTTGAAGAAGCACGTTTTTATTACGGGCTTTCTTTCCTTTTCAGAGAACGCAGCAGCAAAAAAGTCGGCAAAATGGACCCAGCGTAGCTGTGATTTGTCTTAAAATGTTTTCAGTGATGGGTGTCACATGGATTCTTGGAATTGCTGCAAACTTGAAAGCTTTGTCATTCTTGTGGTACCCGTGTGTGGTTTTAAACAGTCTTCAAGGTACGTTTTTTAAATAATAACCTCAGCAAAATTGCACGAACGAATTAAACTACGTGTCTTTGGTATCATGATCAGCACAATAAAAAATGGAATACGATCCCAGACAAAAATAGTTGGGAAGGTTATAAAAACATGCCCGATAAGAAGGAGTTTCGAATTCAAGTCAGCAATCCCCACTCCTGTACTGCTTTGAGATCCCCCCGTTCAATTCCCCACATCAATGTTGGTTCCTCATTTTGCAGTATTGATTGTGTAAGGCCGATATTAGCTGAGGAGAAAAGTGCACAGCTTCCCAACATTTTTGTCTGAGGTTATAGTTACTTGTAGCTTAAATGTATTAAGAATTTTTATATTTCCTTCCACCTTACACAAATTCTGAAGCTCATTATCAGCTACTGTCTTAAAAGTAATGCCCCATTATCTGTTTCAGAAAAATTGCTATCGAAGTGTCCATTTTGTACTAGATAAATGACAACGGGAAACTAGCTAGAGTAAAGAACGCGTTTTTCCTCATCCTTACGCTCTTCATACATGTTTTCTCTCCTCTGACTCTCACAACAACAGATTTTAACTTGTTATTATTTGTGCTATATAAAGATGCAACTCATGCCTTTGGTTTCATTATCCTTTTTCTGCAGGGCTATTTATTTTCCTGTCTTTTGCTGCCAGTGGAAAAGCTTTGGAGTTGTACAAGAGTAAATTGGCCAGCATCCTGAGGAATCGTACAACACAAGGCGAAGAAGACAATACAAGAAACCATAACTGTAACCACACCGTTGAAAATGAATATTCGCGGGATACGCAACTGTAAATAACAGTGTAACGATAAAAGGTGTTCATGACGTTTATGTTGTGGTTTAAATTTATGTTTGGGTTAAAATTTTTCAAACCAGTTTGATTTTTGTTACCTTTTGTTTCAGATTATAAAAACTCAAACTGGTTTGAAAAATTTTAAACCAAACATAAATTTAAACCACATGATTGTTTATTAATTATAAATAACACTTTATTTGTCTTCCATTTATCTCGATCTAAGCAACCCAAGAGAGACTAAAGTTAACCATTGCTGGTTGCTAAACCAAGAGTAAATAAGAAGTTCTACCGCAAAAGAAACAAATGAATGCGGATTTAATAAGCCGATAAAAAAAATTAAATGCATTATAATAAGTTAATTAATTAAAGGATAAATCACAAGATTAAACTTACAATAATAATTAAGCGAATAACTGGAATGCGAATATAAAGACAAAGTTAATAGTTAATATCCTTTCTGTGTATTGGGTGAGTTCTTTACTTTTTCTTTTTCAATTACTGATATTGTGAACATTGCAATTGATTGCAAACTCTGTCATTTTACATTACCATACCAAACATGCGCGCATGATATTTCTTTACATTAATAGTTCACTAACGTATTGGTGTAGTTACAGTTGCTTTGACTTTGGATATCTGACTGAGAACGATCTATACAGCCAATACTACGTACTGGCTGTATAGGCTGCGCCACGATGAATAGTCGCTCATAAAAAAATTCAGATTTGTAGTCTTATTGTTAAAAAGTGCTGAACTGTTAAAGATTAAACTTTATTTAACGCGATGTTCAAGCGTCTTGTTTATGCCTTGCCCTTGAAGTCTCAAACATGTTCTTTATTACTTTCCATGTTTCAGTTCTTCTAACAATTCTAGGTGTGAGCAGGAAATTCGGCCTTTCTCGCACTCATCAGGTGTCAATCCAGTCCTTCAACTATTTGCTCCTGATCTACTCAGGGATAAGGGGGGGGGGGGGGGATGGGGAGGGGGGGCAGAAGGTATCGTAAACTATGGATAGTTCTGTAAGTAGCAGGGGGGCGGTGACTTTATTGTTTCCAGTTGTTTTTATGTGACCGATTCATCAGTGCCAGTAAGACGGCACATGGCAACGAGAGAGCGATTCATTCGGCTTGGTCAGGTGAGCGGGATTAATCGTGGGTACGCCACATTCCATAGGTCCTGAAAGGCTCAAATTTAGTGCTTATATCGCTATTATCAGAGAACATCTCTAGAAATCGCGGACCTCCGAGTCCGCGAATAGTATGTCCTGCGGTAAATTGACCGTAGAAGCGAACGCAAGGATTACAAAGAAAATGTATGGAGAATGAAATGTTTTATTAAATATTTCTTGACAAATTAACAAATGTAAAAATGTGCAAGCGGAACACAATAGACTGGTGTATTAAGAACCACATTGTACAAGAATTGAAGTGCAGACTTCGAATTTCATTTGTATTCATGAACGTTTTCTGCGAACAGTTTTTGAGACCAAAATTATAAGGCGTAGAGGAGGAATGTATGGCGAAAACCGAAAACTTAAAGTTTATAAACAGGGATTATCGGCAAACTGAATGTGATCGAAAAAATGTGCAAGCAGATTTGATAAAACTATACATGAATCTAACTCACCAAACGATTTATATCTCCTTCCGATTAGATTTCATTTGTATCTTTGCCATTAGAAAACCACAAAAAATCGCATACTGTAAACACACGGCGGCAGTCCACGTTGAAATCCCAAAATCCGCTGTCTTTGAGCTACGATATTTTAGCCGCCTTTGCTCCAATTTTGCCGCAAAAGCCATCATTTGAAAGATCTTTTGCACCAGTTTTATTATCAGGCAATATGTTTGACCAGTGGTTTTCCTACTTCACAAAATATATCTCTGTGTAGGCCGCATTTTTGTGTATCATCGTAAATGTATATGAGCCCAAAGTCAGGTTTTCGAATCAGCGGCTATTACCAAGTTTTGTGAGCGCTTAATGTAAGATGCATCAAAATTCGCCGACTTCAATGTCCGCGATTTCTAGCGATGGCTGTTCACCACTTTGTGCTACACGTGAAATGGGTGAAACGTTCTGCATATGGGATGAGTCACTATCCCAACGTTGAAAATAATTATTTTAAGGAAACTTCCAAATATACGGGAGACTCCGTGGCTCCCACTAAAAACCGAAATTAATTTAATCAGTCTCTTAGGCGTCTTGCTCATTTTCAATTTACTAATTCACTATTAACTCTCGGGCAAGTAGCGTTAATGTACTCGTTGAGACATTTCTTTAATTAACCGGTATGAGTATTAATCTTAGCGTCAGCAGAATAAGAAAGTGCCATTTCGTGACAATTTGATAATTAAATTATTAAAGTTTTTCTTTTCCATTTTTTCTTCGTGTGAGGTAGCGGCAATTGCAGAAAGAAAATTCTGTGCTTTTTCGAATTCTAACAATGAACAAAATTAGTTTCTACTCGGGGCGATCACTCGAGTCATATCGAATAGTTGGGAAATCTTCTGAATAGCGGTAAAATCCCCTCAGCTTTCTTAATTTCTCGCAAGTCTATGCCAAACATGTAAAGAGGTTTTTTACTTTTTTGTGCGAATGGTACTAGAACTTATGAGAATGTGTATTGCTGATCGAACCGGTTTAGACTTAAGTTTATCGCAATTTTTTCCAGAAAACTTTAATTACCAAAGATCCATCTTGGACAGAAGTCAATGTATTACTTTAATAAAGATCTTGTCAAGCTATCAATATTATGTTTCTCATTGCAGTGTGAATTTTTCCTTTAATAAGACGATTAACCTGGAAGGACTGTTTGTCGAAAAGGTAAGTTGAAGAATGTTTAAGCTTTCTCCCTGTAATTAACGATTTTAATCCTCTTCTGTTGGAAAATTTATTGCTTTGTTGGTTAAATGAGAAATGGCTGTTAGAAGCGTTTTATTTGTAACACGCATGCTTGGTAATCGTACATCACCTTACTCGCGAAGCATCTCGTAACATATTATAAAATTTAAGTTTACATGATCAAACTAAGAAGAACGTTTTGTCCATATTCAGTTGAAATTTGTCCACGAAAAGCTGCAAAGAAGGAACGCTGTTTTATTGCGGTTTTAATATTCAAAGAAATGTCACTCAATTAATTCCAATTATAATTGGAATTATATTTGACGATATTAGCATTTTTCATATCATATTTTTTCAACATACCCAACAGTTTATTGCGCTTTATAAACAGCTGTTTTTTCCTTTATCAAAATGTGTTGGAAAGAAATCCTGAAGTTATTTCATATATAAGGTAAACTAAAAAAAGGAAGATGATCTTTTTGCCGTGAAGAACATCACACCAACTGTCAGTAAGTCTTGGAAGTTTAATTTTCTTTCACATTTGAAAAAAAGACATTACCATACTATAAGTTTGTCCTCAAAGACTCTGAAGCTAGAAGTTTTAATACGCGCCAATTCTTTTTTCAGTTTTCTTCTTTCAGTTATCTAATCAAACCCGATGTGCATATTTCTCTTTAATAAGAAAAAAAGTCGCCTATCTTAATTAAATTCAGTTTCAAACACCTTTTGCAGTTTGAATTTTGAATTTTAAAGAGAAACCTTAATAAACGGCAATGAAGGCTAAAAATTTTAAAACCTTCTTTGCGATTATTTCGAATTCGGAGACGAAGGACGTCCAGTTCCGATTCTTTTTGCTTTTACGTTCAACTTTTTTCGAAGGCTAAATTCTATTCGTTTTGCTCTGTTTATTTGTTAATGTTGAAATAGAATCAGATAACAAGCACGTATTTCCATTGCGCATTTGCCATAATAACAAAAAAGCTGTCTCAAAAAAGCTACAAGTTGGGAATATTAACTAGTGTGCGACATTTTTCATTAAATTCAAATTCAGCAGACCTATCTTGAATTTTCGATAGTAAATAAAGTACATGTAAAAACCAAAATGATTCATGGGTCTTAGCCTTCATTGTTTTCCAAGAAAACTCTTAAAACGTTTTAGTCAACAAGGCTGAAAAGAATCAGGCTGATCAGCGTTAGCCTTAGCATTAGCATTAGCCGAGTCAACGCGGAAGAATAAAGTATGAAGGTATAAGCGCCTCATAGAAGTGAACTTACATCTTATCAGAGAGAAATATGCACATCGGGTTTGATAAGATCAGATAAATGGAAGAAGAAAACTGAAAATACTGTAAAACGCCAGTCTTAATATTGTTGAAGGATTTTATTATTGACATTAAGGTCCAGCTGCGGAAATGCAATTTTGTTTTTCGGAAGTTTGGTTGCCAAATTTTAATCGCCAGTTTAAATCCCACCCGAGTAACAATACAAGGCAAGTCAGACAGAATCAGAAACATATTACATATCACTCATGCTCCAGACAGAATATATAATTTGGTTTAATTAGCATATCAACTTAAAAGGCTCATGTGTATACCAAGAAATTACAAGTGACTTTAACCCTTCATCTACTTTAGCAGAAATGTATGGAAGGTTTGCATTAAAAAGGTTGCAAAATGTGTGGGAGCGTTGTGTACATGTGTACGGACAAAAAAGTTTTTTTTAAGAGGCTGTTTCTTTGAAATCGAATGGTAGATTTAGCTTGAAAAATAGATTTTGCTCATTTTTTGATCGTTCCAAGACTTCCATGTACTTATATTAAAACCACAATTCGCTTAATCGGTTTGTTAAATTTTTTCGAGTTTTTAAGGATTTTCGGATCACCTGAACGAGCGCTTGTAACGACCAATGTAAAGGCTTAAATTTACTACAAATCTTAAGATAATTTAAAACGAAAACTTTTACTAATTTCCACTAAGCATGATTTATACATACGCCAAACTGGCTCTACATGGACTACGCGTACGTGCAAGAAATGAAACAAAGACAATTTATTGAATTAAATCAAATAAGGAATATAAATTATCTTTTTTCTGCCTTACCAGTTTAAAGTCTAATTTCAAACAATATGATTAATTATTTAGAGCGTCGTGTTTGCAGCAGTTTAGTGTGTTGCGATAATTGCCGAACAGACAATTGTGGCTTAAATAAGAGGGAAGAAAACAGCTGGAAGAGAACCGTTGGTAAAAATAGCGCTGATGGACCAAGGGAAAAGGAATGCTAATTAAGCGGGGGATAGCGGTTTGCTTTGAAGCTGTTAAAACATTTTTATCTTGCTTAACACACATAGGATACTCTTTTCTTCGGGAAAAGATCAGACTGATGATATCAGTTTTGCTCATCCCTGTGGCCGATATTTTATTAGCCAAAAGTCAATCAAGCTCATAAATGAGAATTAAACGAGCAAACAAACAAACAAGGAAAAGAAAGAACGAAAGAAAGGATGCAAAGATGTAGGAGAGTGATTACCAGTTACTGTTTTGTAGCTTTCTCTATGGCCGGGGAAATATGAAAGAAGCTGAGACTGAAAGTGAATGGTAATGTTAATGGTAACACATTTATAAAACGCATTTTCAATGTAAATGTTCAAACGTACTTTAAGATCGGACGTCAGCATGTTATTCCTACTAACGTCAAAACAATTTCGTTAATTTCATTAATATTCTATGAGCAAGCCTGAATTTCAACCGTCTTCTCTTTTCACCTGCGAATTAGAAGACTGAAATTCAAGCTATTTGCGTAGACGATTTTAAGTAGTACGTTAATGATTGTTATTAAAATACACAGAACTGATGGAAACTAGATAAAGACGTCAATTTTGTCGACATATTGTCAAACCATAATAATTAAACACAACCACTAAATACTCATTTAAGAAGTAATAGTGTTCCGTGAATGGCTAGCTCTTTCTGATATCAAGAGTTATTTCCGCGAAGTTTTGGAGCTTTTACGCAAAAAGGTAAGTTTAGTTAATAAGCTAAAATAATAAAATAGGTTTAGTAGGATGTAAAAAACGTCTTGTTGCGATTGTACGATTTAAAGTTTTTCCTCACAGTGGGAATTTGTCCTTTAGCAAGACCATTCACCGTAAAGGCCGCTTTTCATTGACAAGTAAGTTGAAGTCTTGTAGAAACTTATTTTCTATGAGTTGTTTTTCTGTTGTTAAATTACACGGTGAAATTCCACTGGCACGTAATTTAGTTACTGGCCTGAAATACATATATACTACATAGCGGGTTTGACGTTTTTCGCGAAAGCAACCCGTCCATACCTTTTTTATGATCTGAGGTATATACAGAACTTTAATCAGCAGTAACAATAATGGCGTCATAAGCTAATTATATTGATAAACCAAACATACAAGGCTGGGATGCAACTCAAACTAGCGCTTAATTTTATAAACCTAACCATCAAGACAGAAAAGCGTCAGTAATGCAAATTCAGCAGCTGCTGCACCTTTCTATCAAAAACTCTTCCTTCAGTAGAATATTGGCATCGAAGCCTCCAGTAGTGTTGTAAATATAACAATCTCTTTACTTTTATTTGTCTTTTTTTTATTCTATTTCATGAGTTTAAGTACACGAACGTGATGCAGTAAATTCCAATTCTTATATTCTTCCTGATCCGAAATTTTATATCCTTTTGTGCTCTTTGTGAGCGCGATTTCTAAAGGCAAATTCGAGCAATGAACGTAATGCGTTTCTTGCTTGGAGCGTTTCACTCGAATCATGCCGAATAGTTGAACAATTTATCCGATGACACACGAACAAGAATTTCTAAAAACAACGAGGAGAGTGTTTAGTTTATGTAGGACCAATGCTTTGAAGGGTAAAGGAAAAAACTTCCTGTCTTTTAAGTATTTTACAGATCTGGTGCAAATGGCTCTAGTACTTACGAGAATACATGTTTAGTTTTAATAGTTTAAAATCAGAAAAAACTTGCTGATCTACACAAAACTTTTCCTTAAGCATGTATAAAAGTAAATACATCTCCTTAATATAAAACTTAGGCAACTGCCGACTATTAAATTTATACTTCTCACTGCGGTGTTAATTTTTTCCTACAGTAAAACAATTCACCAAGAAGGACTTCGTTTTGATAAGAAAAGGTGAGTTGAAGATTTTTTAAGCTTTTTCCTGTTATTAACGATTTCGATCCTCTCTTGTTAAAAAAAAAACTTATTGCTTTGTTGTTCCCGTTAATTATCAGTCAGTAAACGAAATGGCTATTTTGAAGCGTTCTATTTGTTGCACGCATGGTTGGCAATCGTACATCACGTTACTCGCGCGAAGCGTCTCGTAACATAAAACATAAGGTGGCTCGTGGGATTTTATTGGTCTGACAGGTCCCTTTTAAAATGCATTTTTGAAGAGGAAAACATTAAGCGATTTCCTAGAAAGTTTAAAGACTGACAGAAAAATCCTGAAAAAAATAAAAATTGTGGCGATCAAGCAAGATTTGTCTTATTTATAAGCGGTTTTTGGAATTCTTCCTCTTTAATAAAACACCATTATTTTTAATATGCTACAGTAAATTGTTTTGTTATGACTTCAAACAAGTTTGCAAACTGTTAAAGTTCACTCACAGCAAGTTACATGTTAACCCTATTCAGACCGGGCTTTTTTGGTCTTTTCAGACCGGGGGGTGGGCGGATTCCGCCCCCCTCCGTAACTTTCAGAATATATAAGCAATCACAATGAAACTTACAGGATATATAGTATGTTCCAAAATCTATCTTTTGATATATGTCACGTGGGATGATGACGTCACATCACGTGACAATTACATCATCATGTCAAAACAGCCGCCATCTTGGATCCGCCATCTTGGATTTAGAAATTTTTCCAAAACGTCAGAAAACCGCCCAAAATTACCGGAAAATACTTAAAATCAATGAAAATGTGCTCAAAACCCGTAAAAAGGTGACAATAATTGCTTTAAAGTTATTTTTCATTAATAGAAATAGAAAATTACAAATTTGGGAAAACATGCCTGTCAAAATGCCGTTGCCATGGTGACGTCAAGTTCCTGACACAACAACCTACCCCACCAAATTATTCCCAGATAAATTTTAGATAAAGTCGCAAAGTTTGGCAGCGTTTGATTGAATATTGAAAAAGTTATAAGCGTTCAAAGTCAGCGCGGGCACTTTCCGCCCCCCCCCCCCCCCCGGTCTGGATAGGGTTAATCCTAACCGTAGATTTTACAAAATAGCGACTTCTTAATTTTTCTCTTAAAACTGCTTTATTATTCTGTCTGCCTCAACTGCGAATGTTTTGTGTATTTAATTTTTTCTGTACAGTATTCTGTGTTGTTGGACGAGCGTTTCAAAGTTCAAATTCTCCACGATTTTCTGTCGCTTAGGAATTGCACTTTTAAAAGCAAAGCTATTCCCAAAGCAACGAGTAACTCAGAAACCAAAAGTACCTGATTTTTCGTTCGAAACTTTTTAAACCGTATAAACGAAACAATCTGAAACTTGGCACGTACCTTTGAAATGAAAATTATGCACTACAAATCGACAATTTTTTAGCAAATTGCAATTACATTATTTGTTTGACATCTTTAGAAAAAATGGTCAGCTAGTTATTCGGCCTAGTGAAAACACAACCATTGCTTTATGGATGTGAAAACAATTTTTTGGCTTGTTATGTAATTAATGTTTTACTGTTTTTCATGATAATTTTCTTTTACATTTGAAACAAAGATATTTACCATACTAAGTTTGTCCTCAAAGGCGTTGAAGATAGTAGTTTTTAATAAGTTGCCTATCTTTCCAACATCTCCATGAATATTTTTTTTGGAGTTATTTATATAAATTTTGCTGTTATTTATATAAATAAACGAGGAAACATATATTGTTTCGAAAACATCATTTCACCTAAATACGCGCACGCGCAACATTTTTTATGGAGGCGACAAATATTGCCTTGCAGCACGAATATTTTTTTTTTCATGTTCTTGAAATTTTATTGAATGTTTTTACAAACTCGGGACAAAAAAGTTGCTTTATATAACAGCATGAAGGTCTTCACGTTTAAGTTATTTAATTGCTCGTTCTTGAAAAAAAGGAGGTGGTTTAGTTTTCAATGTTAATAAAACACGAGTCTTCTTTTTAGTATTTTAAGGGTCAGCCTACCACATTGGACATTGGAACGTGCTACATTGTTTTCTTTTGAATAGTAATATTGTACTTATTTCGGGGGAATTCCACTTACAGTAATTTGGTAGATATAAAACGGAAATAAGGCCCTTTTTCCCCACAGCATCACAGGCCTTAAAGATTACTTCATACTAGTGCAGATCACTTGCAATTATATTTATTTAACAAAGCTGGAGTGGTATAATTCTCTACGCAAAAAGACGGTAATTCACGGTAGTTCAGTGGTAGTTCTGAGACACTTTACTTTTCAGGTGCACGATATAGCAGAAAATGCTGTTACTTCCACGCGACCTCAGGGTTGTAATATTTCTTGCGGTGTTTTGCCTGCCGAGCAGTTTTTGGAAGGAAATCGAAGGCAAAGTCACAGGTAATTCAATAAAGAAAATATAAATACTACTCTTATCTCCCTTCACTCAATTCAGTCACTTTTAACTTTTGCAACCGATTGTTTATAAAATATTTTTGTATGCTGCACTGATATCAATTGCAATACCCGCGATTATACTAGTTAGAAATATTACGTACGGGTATATACCTTTACCGACCTCTCTGATCTATTTGTAGGAACCACTCTTGACACTTTTCTTCTTAGTACTTTGCACCGCAACTGTACTCCTGATGGGATCCCAAGAAATGGTAGGATGAAAAATGTTGTTTTTTACCTTTATAGTCTAAGACGGGAATAAATTCAAAATGCAAGCCTGAATCATAAATGGGCCTGAATTTCTAAGCAACGTACAATAATTTATATAAGATGCGTCATGAAAAATACTGATGAAATGACCCTTTCTGAGTCGTTTTCTGCAGTTTACAAATTGCCACATCAAAAAGCTAGAGGATTCCCGCTGGTATCTTTCTCTTCATCCGAATATAAATATGATGTCGAAGGCATGCACCACCTCGACCTTGATGTATTGACCTCGCTGTCGCTCGGTCAATACATCAAGGCCTCGGTCTGAGATTCCCCTGTAATGACCGAACGGACTAGGTTAATACGTTATTTATTATATGGCCTTCAAGCACTATTCAAAAAAGAGTATAATCAAGGGAAAAATACTGGAGGTAAAACTCGCTCTCGCTCCCTGTGGCTCTCTTCGTCGCTCATACTAAAGAAGTATCGGTATGCGTATGTTTTTCTTTCAGTTATTGAAAAGATAATTATATTTTGTCGGCATTTTTGTTGTTTTTGCCCCCTCGCTAGTTGCTTTTACTCACAACTCAAAAACCGTCGAGCCGAGAAAATTTTTTCATAATGCCCGGTCATTACTAGAAAATAATGCCCGCTCAGCAGCCAATCAGAGCGCGCGTACTATTGTAGCCATATAATAAATGTGTGTAAAGTACAATCTTTATTTTTTATATGTCAAGGATATAAGTTCTCGTAGTCAAAGTTGTCATAATTCTTTAAACTTGTAAGAATAAAACAGAAAACGAATCTAACCCTGGCTTCAATAAAAATCTAATTTAATTAAATAGTAAACGCCAAAGCAGTTATAGAAATGTGTCATACTATCTTATATTTCGTACTATCTAGAATCGCAGTGGAGAGACAACATACGTAATTTAACACAGCGCTTCTATATAAGAAGCTACAGTTGTGAAAGTCGCTGTGGAATGCAAGAGAGAAACTCTTTTCGGCAACAAAGATGTTTCTGTGATGAACTTTGCGAAGACTTTGGTGACTGTTGTTTTGATTTCAATTTATTGTGAGTATCTATTTTTAGCACGTGTAGGGTATTAATTCTAAATTCCCTTTATGGCAAGACAATTTCTATGCAAGACTCTCAATAGTTTTGTCAATACTCTTCTACGTGTCCATTTACGGAAAAAAGAAATTAAGTGGCGTCATAATCACACTCGTGGCGAAAAGGTGTATCACGTCAATCCCATCATCATGAGTACTTATAGCTGCTCAGTGTATAAACAATATTTAAATCAAACTAATTAACTAAATGAGCACAGAACTAAAAGCAACTGACGAAGGATACGACTCAATTCGTTTCCGAAACCGGTCTTGCTAATTGAAAAACAGTTCTTTTAAGAACTCCATGGCCATCATTTACAAATATGATAAAATCGTTGTCATACTTGCATACATGAGAAATAACAAAGCTCAAACATTTTCTAAAACCTCCAATTTTTGCCTATCGGATAGACTTCTGGTAGTCTGTCTTTTCTCTTAGGGTCCGAGGAGCGCGCGGTTATATCAGGAACGCAAGAAAACTGGTTGAACTAGCGGATGGATGAGGAGGGACTTGGGGCGAGAAGAGAAATAAAAAAAGGTATATAATTTTCCTCGATCGCGCAATCCGATCGCGCGCGTACTCTTGTCTCGCCCCAATCCTTCCTCGCGCATCTAAAACCATCGTCAAGCCTCGCATTCCCTTTTTAAATTTCAAGAGAAAAACAGACAACAAGCAGTCTACTTATCGGAAGGACAAGTCTCTGAATCAGAGCGAAAATTCCTTCACGCATTTAACAACAAGTTATATACGGTAACGGTCAAGTGAAAATATTATAACACATTAGGAAATTTGTTACACCTGGGCACATGACATCGAAACTGAGATCAAGGAATTGGAGTTAATCCTTTCGCAGTTCATATTAGATATGATATTGGCAAAACAAACACCTTAAAATAATCAAAACATGCCCAAACAATAGTTCCAGTACCTGTCTTCAAACCAAAAACATCAACTTGGAGCAGTCGAAAGCTATTCGCCAATTCAAACTACGCTACCTTGAGCCAAAAGCTGGAGTCAGTAAACCACATCATGGTCAACCACAAGCCATCAAGTAGGCTTGATCACAAACGGCAATGGCAAGAAATTCATGCAATATATTAAAGTGCTCTAAGAGCAAACATATGATACTCTTTTCTGTCAGTCCTTTATGAATTAGTCTTCTTTTTTATAGATGTCAAGCGCATGTTTATCCTCAGAGAAGTCCTTCGACCTCAAATGAAACGTGTTTGGTACCAGAAGGTGTAATCCATCCATCGTACATTGGCTTTGCAGTTTGGAACACCTGCCCGAAAAACTGGACCGATAGAATTGTGCGACAACAATGCCAGGATGAAGATCAAAATGACCTTTTGAGAAATCTGCCGGTATTTGACAAAGACGGTGACGTGCATTACAGAAATATATTCTGCGCAAGGTGCAATAGTGCAGCAAATACAACCTTCTGGAAGCTCCGATTCCATTGCATCAGATCGCTTGATGTGGAAACCTTTAATTTAGGCAATGAAAAGATCCTTTTACCTGAGAATTGCTTGATTGACAAAAGTCCGGAACCAAAAGAGTTACTATACCACTTAAAACACTGCATTCCTCGGTTTCAAGACTGCCACAATATTAACCCAAATTTGAAGAAAAATGGATCCTACTGCCAAACTGAGTGTCTGAGATACGCTTTCCTAGTCTGCTCTCAATTCATAATATTTAAAAACCCACAGTGCGCTTTGTGTAATGGTTTCAAGCTAAATGATCTGGATAGATGTAGGTTTGATGAGGATAGATCAGCACCATCGCTCACCATTCTCTTTGATTTTAGTTCCACTTCTAAGTACACTGTTCAAGTACAAGATTGGAAAAATTATGTTTTTAAGAACACTGAAAAAGAGTTCTCGTGTCAAACTGACGAGGTTTTCGATCCCTTCGCGGGAAACTGCAAAAAGATTGTCTCAAGATTACAAACTACAAATCACGGACATGAAAGCAACGACACTGAGGAACATAGAGGAATAAGAACAGGACTGAATAATGTATCCGATAATGTTCATCTGCCAAGCAAGCACAACGAAAGGCAAAACTGGAATACAAATTGCACTGTCATAGCGTTTAATAAGACCGACTTCGTGCAACTATCTAATGGCTCCATCTACTTGAAACCTCACAAAAAGATATACAACAATATGACTTACGTGATTCGTGACAGCAAATTACTGCTGTGCGTGAACTTTTCAAGAAATTTTTCAAGGACGGAGAAAAAAGGCGGTAAACATTATATCACTAAAACGCCAGCATTACTCCAGCTTCTTTCTGCAATCGGATGTATAGTGTCAATGGTTTCTCTAGTTCTTCTGCTAATGACGTATATCCTGTTTGCTGAACTCCGCAACCTAACCGGGAAGATCATAATAAACTTGGCATTGTCTCTATTGCTGTACCAAAGCCTCTTCCTTTCAGCGTTCAAATCCGACGATTATAACACGTGCCTGGCAATTGCAGTTCTTCTTCATTTCTTTGTTCTCTCCTCCTTCACGTGGATGTCTGTTATGGCTTATGATGTCCGTCGGATTTTCACCAACGTTTCAGGTAACTTTGGTATAGTTGACTTTCTCATTGATGTTCCAGTTTAGGTTTACGCACGTTTTCACTCATTTTTTCATACATCACAGTAGTCTACAAGGAGTTTCTGGATGAGTTTTAACAGAACTAAGAAAGCTGAGATCTGCAAGACTTACTGATAACTGAGGTTCCTGCAACTAAGTCAAATTGTGGAAACTTCGACTATCTTTATTAGTGAAAGGCTCCCATGAGGAACAGTATAGTTCAAAATGCGCAAAGGTCAGACTTTGCGGAAAAAGTAGGGCGGAGTGATTCTTGGAGGTCGGATGGGTTTGTCAGTCCCATAATATATAGATTTAGGCAAGCCTAAAAGCGGAGCTCCCCAGTTATTTCCCCTTTATAATTTTTTAGACTGATTTTTATATTCATGTTATTTTCTTTATATATGATATCAAGAGAGGATGATGATATGTATCCCTTTTCACCATGAACAACACCAAATAAGAGTTAAAAAATTGATCAATCAAGAATATCATTAGTAGTCTATAAATAACCTTCTAAAGATATACTAGCAACTCTCAAAGTTAACCAAGAACAAAGAAAGGTTTGCTCTTGAAAATATCCATACCCTCATCATAACTGGTATGTTACAGCTGCACATAGCATACAACTGGAAAGTTTTGCATGTTGCTTACCCAGCCCCCCCCCCCCCCCCCCCCCCAAATAGGGGGACTATACGATGGAATGGTGACGATGACAGTCTTATTATTGCTAAAACCATAGTTAATAGAGGGAAATGGTTAGGAAGCCCGGCAAATATAAGGAGCAAACAAGGGTTTTTTGCGCCCCTTTTTTTTTTTTTTTTTTTTTTTTTTTTTTTTTTTTTTTTTTTTGGCCCCCCCAAAAAAAAAAAAAAAAAAAAAAAAAAAAAACCCCTAAAACCAAAAATAACAGCTTTCTGCTAGCAAACTGGAGTAAAAGTTAGTGGCAAGCAAAATATTGACATTCTGTCATTCTGCCAAATAGGGTCCCCCAAAACGATAACACCTTTTTTCTTTATTTGAGTCCCTTTGCCCTTTGCTTAATTACATGTAAACTTAGCAAAAATTCTGGAGAGGCATAAATACTGTTTGTTAGTTCTAAACTCAGGTATAGATTGCTTGGCAAAAATTTTACCATGCCATTTTACCATGCATTAAGAGATTGATGAAATGTGTATCGCATTATCATAATTACTGTTCTTTGTAGTGTGGGCACTGGGAATTAAATGTTTAGGTAGCAGGATGATTTTTTATGTACATGATTGTACCTAATCTGGCTTTATTTCATTAACTTTAAAATTACACCTGTCCTTATAAATAAATTGTATTCTACACACAGTACATGTACATAAGTGTTATTTGTACATGCAATGAAGAATATATAAATATAATAATCTGATTGTTCATTTTTCTCTTTCTGTGTCTGCAACTCTGTGGAAATTCTGCTACTCGTGTTGACCCTGAAAAAGGCAAAAAAGACATAAGATTTGTTGATGATCATTCAATGGCATCAAATGAATGTTTATAATTTTAAATTAGCTTAAATTAAATTCCTCAATAAAACCACGATTTTAATGAAACATAAACTTACCAAGCAGTTGAAACACCTATCATTTCTTAAACCCCAAAATTTTACACTTAAAAAACAAGTTTCATGCACTGATGTAGATTCACAAAAACTAAACTCTGTCACAGAGCATTTAGAGAAATAAAGGTATATATAAACTGACACTAATCTAATGCTTACCTTCATCATCACAGACATTAACTGCACCCCTTGAATTCCTGTTTTCCCTCACTAAAAACAAAATGTACACCATATCAAAAACCCATAAAAGGTATGGAAATCCTAATATAGCAAGTTTTAGAAATGCAACAGATTTGCTTATATAAAATTAATGATAAACTCAAACTGCCTCTTACAACCTCCATAAATACCTGTCACTCAATTAACCTCATAAACCTTGATGTACATTTAAATGTACATGTATTTTAAATTTGCTTTAAATGATATTCTCCTCATTGCAGACAGGCCCTTTTTAAACTTTTTTTGATCTTGTAGTGTAACTGGAAATTTGCTCTTTCCAACGTTTTAAAGTGCTGTGTTCCTCCTACTTCGGTGATTTAATTACAGGATAAACAAATTTATCGCAGTAGATGCTATCTACTTTGAATACAACTCGTGTTGACAAAACGAATTTCAATAAGGTTGTATGCCCTTGTTCTGCTGACATACCGGTTACACGAACGACTGAGTGCTATTACATTGATAAATAACTGAAACTTTTCTAATCTGTTAAAAAAGGAACATCAATAATACATAAGCTTATAGCTTACCTTGGTTTCGTAAAGGGATTTTGTCTTTGACCGTCTTTGCTTTAAACTCAACAAGTAGCTTGGAAGATTTACGTCCATTTCGCTCGGTCACAATCTGTTTTTCTTTGGCTGCTTTTCCGGGATAAACGAGGAATACATCCAGAAATAATTTATCTGTAATAAACTGTCGTGTGCTTTTCAATTGCGGAGACTCTCGGTGATCGTGAACTCATTCGTACGCTTGGTAAATCGGCATGTTGTGAGTTTGTTTCCTGCCTTTTGACTCTGAACCATATTCAAAATTCTGCTGTTAACCTTGCTGTTTCACGAAAGCTTAGGTATAAACCAGAATGGCCACAAGTTCCTTTGTGAAATTCTGTTCGCCACAAGTTCAAAATAAGCTTGATAAGCTTATAAATTTCATTTAGCCGAGCCGACAGCAACCAGCGCACTTCCCCAATTTCACTTTCCGCTTCATGTAATTCAAGAGCAAATGACCACAGAAAAGTACTTGCGCCCGCGATTCAATGGTGAAAAGTCACTTGGTCAGCGGTCAACTTCAAAAAAACATTCGACCTCGATGTGTTCTATATCTGAGCCCGCGATATGGTCATGTGATACTGGTCAGCGGAAAGCTTGTTTTGACAGCTGTCAATTCACCATAACATTAATGCCCAATAACAAAATGTAAGTCGTTGGACAGCCGTTGACATCCCAAGAGGATGGCATGCATTGTCTCCCCTCTGGTCAGGATTGCATTGGCACTCCCCTCCCCCTCCTCGAGAGTCTGTACGGACGTTCGCTCGTACGCTGACGTCATAACCAATTTTTTTCGGCTCGATGTCTTACCAAAAATTCTAAGGAATGGGGCTACGCTCTGGGAGCTCCGCTATAACAAATTTTGTTATTGAACTGTAAATCCATTCCAGTTATAGTGACCTTAATTTACGATTCTACATGAGTTTGACTTACCCCAACATATAAACATTAGTTTTTTTAATTGACTTTTGATAATTTTTTTAGAGGGTGTTGTGGCACATCGTCAAAATCGACACGGAGGCTATACAAAACGTCTCATTAAGTACTGTCTGTATGCCTGGGGATCTCCGGTGCTGTTCGTGGCTGCCTGTGTTATAACTGATCATGTCAAAGAAGGATCCATCGGATATGGTAAGTGCTACAAGTCAAAATTTGAAAAACATTTCATTTCAAGCTGCGTTGTGAACCTGTGTATGTACAACTAATTATATAATTCGAGAAAGGTTGTTGGTAAAAAGGAAAAAAGTGCACGCGACCAGACCGAAAGGTGGTCTGGGTACTCACTTGAATTTTGCATAGAGAATATGTACAAGTTTGCATTTTTGCACGTGAAGTTTTTGGTTTTCCTTTCAGGAGGCCTTTTTCTGTAGCTTAAATTTTACTGTCACATGTCTTTAAGTTCTAAAAAATTCTTCTAAAATTCAGCGTGGTACATTGTTTCCACAAGTCTAAAGTGGAAGAAAACGTGCAAATTCACGATTGTCATGTCCCCATTCTTTTGGTAATTAGCACGTGCAGTAGCTTTCTACTTCTACCCATACCACCTTTCGGTTTTGTCGCGTACATTTTTGTACTTTTTTTTTCAACAACCTTTCTCGAATTCGCTGTATAACACCTAAAACGCGAGGGGTCATTACAAGAATAGCTTTCATCTTTGAGATGATATAACTTTTTTAAGATAAAGAAATTAAATTTGTGCTAAGATTGTTTCTTATATTATCTTACATTGAGAAACTAACTGTGTTGGAGAAGTGCAAAAGCTTATATTTTTCTTAACTTGCGTGCTTTTTTCTGTGTAAACAGGGCAAGGAGACGAGGAATGTTTCATATCGCAGCCTCAAGCCATTCTTTATTCGTTTGTTTTGCCTGTTGCACTGCTGCTAACTTTCAATCTGTTTGCATTGGGACACACTGTGATTTGCATTGTCAAAGCTCGAAAGGTGAGGAACATCACTTACTCTGGTGACTATATATCCTTTCATTAACAATAACTGGTAATTTTCGCCTTATTCATATACTTAAAACGTATAGGCACCTTTTTTGTTTATATTTCAAGTACACAAGTACATCGAGTATTGACAGCTAGCTTTTGAAGATTTAAACTATTTAAATTGTAAGCTTAACGGTTGTACATATGTTGCTAATATGTCTCACTGACTTACTGTTTGAATGGATGGACGGAGCGGTGGATGAATGAATGACTGACTGGCTGGCTGGCTGATAAGGATGCCTGGTTATAAAGATTCAGATTGGTTTTGTTGAAGACGCACGTTTTAACTCTGGGCTTTCTTTTCTTTTCAGAGAACGCAGCAGCAAAGAAGTCGGCAAAATGGACCCAGCGTAGCTGTGATTTGTTTTAAAATGTTTTCAGTGATGGGTGTCACATGGATTCTTGGAATTGCTGCAAACTTGAAAGCTTTGTCATTCTTGTGGTACCCGTACGTGGTTTTAAACAGTCTCCAAGGTACGTTTTCTTTAATAATAACCTCAGCAAAACCGTTCAAAAGAAATCACGTGTCTTTGGTATCATGTTATAAAAACATGTCCGATTACAGGGAGTTTCGAATTAAATTCAGCAATCCCCACTCCTGTACTGCTTTGAGATCCCCCCGTCTCCGGCCCCCGTTCAATTCCCCATATCAATGTTGGTTCCTCATTTTGCCGTCTTGTTTGTGTAAGGTCGCTATTAGCTGAACATTGAATAGGGGAGTGGAGGGGAAAAATGCACAGCTTCCCAACATTTTTGTCTGAGGTTATAGTTACTTGTAGCTTAAAGGTATGAAGACATTTTCTATTTTCTTCTACCTTACACAAATTGTGAAGCTCATTATCAGCAGTTGTCATGAAATTAATGCCCCATAAACAGTACCAGGTAAAGACAATGGGAAACTGGCTGAGTAAATGACGTGTTTATTCTCCATTCTTACGCATTTATACGTGTTTATCGCTCCTCTGAACTCTCACAGCAACAGATTTCAAATCCTTATTATTATTTGTACTTAAGATGCAACTCATACTTTTGGTTTCATTATCTTTTTTTCTGCAGGGCTATTTATTTTCTTGTCTTTCGCTGCCAGTGGAAAAGCTTTGGAGTTGTACAAGAGAAAATTGGCCGACATCCTGAGGAATCGTACAACACAAAGCGAAGAAGACAATAGAGGAAACCATTACTGTAACCACGCCGTTGAAAATGAATATTCGCGGGATACGCAACTGTAAATAACAGTGTAACGATAAAAGGTGTTCATTACGTACATGTTGTGGTTTAAATTTATCTTTGGTTTAAAATTTTTTCAAAACGGTTTGATTTTTGTTTCGTTTTGTTTCAGATTATGGTAACTCAAACTGGTTTGAAAAATTTTAAACCAAAGATAAATTTAAACCACAAGATAAACATGATTGTTTATCAATTATTAATAACACTTTATTTGTCCTACATTTATCTCTCAGCAACCCAAGAGCAACTAAAGTTAACCATTGCTGGTTGCTAATCCAAGAGTAAATATGAAGTTTTACCGCAAAAGAAACAAATGAATAATTTAATAAACAAAAAAAATTAAATGTATTATAATAAATTAATTAATTAATTAAAGGATAAATCACGAACTTAAATTTTTACAATAATAATTAAGTGAATCACTGGAATGCGAATATAAAGACAAAGTTAATAGTTAATATCCTTTCTGTGTATTGGGTGAGTTCTATTCTTTTTCGTTTGCAATTGCTGATATTGTGAACCCTTTTTATTTATTAGCAAACTCTGTCATTTTACATTACCATACCGAACATGCGCGCGTGAAATTTCTTTACATTAATATTTCACTAACGTGGTGGTGTAGTTACAGTTGCTTTGACTTTGGATATCTGATCGAGAACGATCTATACAACCGATACTACTGGCTGTATAGGCTGCGCCACGATGAATATTCGCTCATAGAAAAACTCAGATTTGTAGTCTTATTGTTAAAAAGTGCTGAACTGTTAAATATTAAACATTATTTACGTGATAATCAAGCGTCTTGTTTATGCTTTGCCCTTGCAGTCTCAAACATGTCCTTTATTACTTTCCATGTTTCAGTTCTTCTAACACTTCTAGGTGTGAGCAGAAAATTCGGCCTTTCTTGCACTCATCAGGTGTCAATCCAGTCCTTCAATTGTTTGCTCCTGATCTACTCAGGGATGGGGGGTGGGGTGGAGGTATCGTAAGCTATCGATAGTTCTGTAAGTAGCACGAGGTGGGGGGGGGGGGGGGGTGTTGAGTCTATTGTTTCCAGTTGTTTATTTGTGACCGACTCATCAGTGCCAGTATGACGACACTTGGCAACGAGAGAGCGATTCCTTCGGCTTGGTCAGGTGAGCGGCTTTAATCGTGGGTACGCCACAACATGCAGAGGTCCTAAAAGGCTCAAGTTTAGTGCTTATATCGCTATTGTCATAGAAGCTGTTCACCACCGTGCTACACGTGGAACGGGTGAAACGTTCTGCATAAAGGGATGAGGATAGTATCTATCCCAACGTTGAAAATAATTTTTTTAAGAAAACTTCCAAATATACGGGAGACTCCGTGGCGCCCACTAAAAACCGCAATTAATTTAATCAGTCTCTTAGGCGTCTTGCTCACTTTTAATTCACTGATTCACAATTAACTCTCGGGCAAGTAGCGTTAATGTACTCGTTGAGACATTACTTTAATTAACCGGTATGAGTATTAATCTTAGCGTCAGCAGAATAAAAACGTGCCATTCCAAGAAGAACATCACACCAACTGTCAGTAAGACTTGAAAGTTTAATTTTCTTTCACATTTAAAAAAAAGACATTACAATACTATAAGTTTGTCCTCAAAGACTCTGAAGCTAGGAGTTTTAATACGCGCCTATTTTTTTTTTTCAGTTTTCTTCTTTCATTTATCTAATCAAACTCGATGTGCATGTTTCTCTTTAATAAGAACAAAACGTCGCCTATCTTAATTACATTCAGATTCAAACACCATTTGCAGTTTGAATTTTAAAGAGAAACCTTAACAAACGGCAATGAAGGCTGAAACTTTTAAAACCTACCTTTCGATTATTTTGGAGACGAAGGACGTCCAGTTTCGATTCTTTTTGTTTTTACGTTCAACTTTTTTTGAAGGCTAAATACTCTTCGTTTTACTCTGTTTATTTGTCTAACGTTGAAACAGAATCAGATAACAAGCACGCATTTTCATTGCGAATTTACCATACTAACAAAAAAGCTGTCTCAAGAAAGCTTGAAGTTGGGAATATTTAATTAATACGCGCCCCTTTTCATTAAATTCAAATTCAGCAGACCTATTTTGAATTTTCGACAGTAAAGTAAAAAGCAAAATGATTAATGGGTCTTCGCCTTCATTTTGTAAAGAAAACTCTTAAAATGTACAAGTGGGAGGAAAACAGCTGGAAGAGAACCGCAAGTAAAAATAGCGCTGATGGACCAAGGGAACAGGAATGCTAATTTAGCAGGGGATAGGGGTTTGCTTTGAAGCTGTTAAAACACGTTCATATCAGCTTAACCAAAATGAAGTAAATCCCCTCCCTCGAAAGAAAGAAAACAAACGGTAAGATAACATTAACGCCGGTCGTATAGCCAAGCATGTTCTGACACGAACTACATGAATACGTAATTAACACTTGTCTGTAAACAGCTCTTATGAAAACTACGCGGTGGGCGTCCAATTTGTTTTGTTAGGAGTGCGATAACAGACAAGAACTTCTGTTACCTACTTGAAATCCCATATCGAGAAGTACATTCAAAAATCCAAAGACAGCAAACATTAAAGAAAAAAATAAAAATATTTATTGTTTTGGGAATGTAAACAAGGCAGTGTACAGACACAAAAAGACAGGTGAATATTGTTACCAAACAAATTTAAAATCTTCGGTGCAAGCTGGTGTAAAGAAAGAAGAAAATGTTAAGAGAGAATGTATTTTTTTATCTTGCCAATCACACATAGGATACAGTCTTTTCTTCGGGAGAAGATCAGACTGATGATATCAGTTTTGCTCATCCCTGTGGCCGATATTTTATTAGCCAAAAGTCAATCAAGCGCTTAAATGAGAATTTTAAAAACGAACAAACAAACAAACAAACAAGGAAAAGAAAGAAAGGATGCAAAGATGTAGGAGAGTGATAACCAGTTACTGTTTTGTAGCTTTCTCTATGGCCAGCGAAATATGAAAGAATCTGAGACTAAAAGTAAATGGTAATGTTAATGGTAACACATTTTTAAAACGCATTTTCCATGTTAAACGTGCTTTACAATTAAAGTAAAAGGTGAGATCGGACGTAAGCATGTTATTCCTACCAACGTCAAAACAATGTCGTTAATTTTATTAATATTTTACGAGCAAGCCTGAATTTCAACCGTCTGCTCTTATCACCAACGAATTAGAAGGCTGACATTCAGGCTATATTTACGTGGGCGATTTTAAGTAGTACGTCAATGATTGTTATTTAAATACACAGAACTGATGGAAACTAGATAAAGACGTCAATTTTGTCGACATATTGTCAAACCATAATTATTAAACACACCCACTAAATACTCATTTAAGAAGTAATAGTGTTCCGTGAATGGCTAGCTCTTTCTGATATCAAGTCTCATTTCCACAAAATTTTGGAGCTTTTACGCAAGAAGGTAAGTTAAGTTAGCTAAAATAATAAAAAAAATTAATAGGAATTTAAATAAACGTCTTGTTACGGTTGTATGATGTAATGTTTTTCCTCACAGTGGGAATTTGTCCTTTAGGGAGACTATCCACCGTAAAAGGCAGCTTTTCATTGACAAGTAAGATGAAGCCTTGCTGAAACTAATTTTCTGTAAGTTTTTTATCTGTTGCTAAATTCTAGGGTGAATTTCCACTGGCACGTAATTACCACATAAGGGTCTGAATGGGGGGGTCCACATGTCGGTAGTCAGTTAAAATTTTATTACTTTGTCGGTTGTCAGTTATATTTTTCGACCTTTGTCGCTAGTCGGGTATGAATTGGAGGGTCCTCATGTCGGTAGTCAGTTAAAATAAAATTATTTTGTCCTTTGTCAGTTATATTTTTCGCCCTTTGTCGGTAGTCGGTTAACCCCACTCAGACCTTCCTACATAGCTGGTTTGACGTTTTTCGCGGAAGCAACCCGTCCATACATTTCCGTAATCTAAGGTATATACAAGACACTTCAATCAGCAGGGAAAATAATAGCGTTTCATGCTGAAATACTGATAAATCAAACCTACAAGGCTGGAATGCAGCTCAAACTAGCGAAAAAAAAAAACCGTTCACAAACCAAACTTTCAAGACAGAAAAGCGTAAACGTTAGCAATGCAAATTCAGCAGCTGCTGCACCTTTCTATCAAAACCTCTTCAGTAGGATATTGGCGTCGAAGCCTTCGGTGGTGTTGTTCCTAACAATCTGTTTAGTTTTCTTTGTTTTGTTTTTTTATTTTATTTCATGAGTTTAAGTAAACCAACGCGATGTAGTTATTCCAATTTTTCCATTCTTCCTGGTCCGAAATTTTATATCCTTTTGTTCTCTTTATGAGCGGTGATTGCTAATATAAAGGAAAATTCGAGCAATGAACGTAATGTGCTTCTTGCTCGGAGCGTTTCACTCGAATCATGCCGAATAGTTAAACAATTTATCCTATGATACACGACATTCGCGAGCAAGAATTTTTAAAAGCAACGATGAGAGTGTTTAGTTAATGTAAGACCAATGTTTTGAAGGGTAAAGGAAAAAACTTCGATCCTGTCTTTTAAGTATTTTACATATCTGGTGCGAATGGCTCTAGTAATTACGTAGCCTGCGTGGCCGGCGTTCAAAAGGGAAGGAAAAGGGGAGTTCGAGCTATTCCTAAAACGACGAGTAACTTAGAATCCAAAAGTTCCTGATTTTTCGTCCAAAACTCTTCAAACCGCATAAACGAAACAATCTGAAACTTGGCACGTACCTTTGAACTATATCGTGTTCTAGTGTAGCCTGAAAATTATGCACTACAAATCGACAATTTTTTTGCAAATTGCAATTACATCATTTGTTTGATTTTTTCACAATTTCGGCGTAAAATCCTCCAACTTTATTGATTGCTAAGATTTGATGTAATTCTCCGAACTTTTTAGTGATATCAACCTTAAACGTGGTGGGTATTTGGTCAAGACATCTATCACTTTTCTGCGGTAAAATCTACAGTCAGGATTACCATGTTACTTGCTGTGAGTGAACTTCAACAGTTTGCTATATTATAGCGGTTTTAATATTCAAAGAAATGTCAATTCTATTTGAGAGTTTTAGCATTTTTCATAACATATTTATCAACACACCCAACAGTTTATTTTGCTTTATTGAAAGCTGTTTTTTCTTTTATCAAAATGTGTTGTAAAGAAATCCTGAAGTTATTCCATTTAAGGTAAACTAAAAAAAAGGGGTTGATCTCTTTGACGTGAAGAACATCGCACCAATTGTCAGGTTTTTTTTTAATTCTTTACAATTTGTGAAAAAAAAAAATGACTAAGCATTTTATCTGAATAATGTCGTCTAAAAATACGCCGCAGGGCCAGCTTCTAGCACCACTTTAACCGGCTGTTTCCCCAATTTTTATTTATATTGGTTGTGTTTTCATTGAGACAATTTAAGCTAGATAAAGCCGTCGGAAAAGTCCGGAAATACAGTGAAAACACTTTGTTTAGTGTTAAGCGAGTTAAAAATGCAAACTGTTTTCACAAGGAAAAACAAAGGGTTTTCTCGCCTTTACTACAGGAAATTCACGCAGAGTAATACTACTTCACAAGATGGTTTAACTTGTCCTGACAAATACCGCAGTCAGTCACATTGCGTGTAGTGACTGCAGATGCCTGCCAAACAATCTGGCAATATTTTTTGCCAGACGCTCCCCTCATGGTTATGTTTGCAATACACAACTTTTAAAATGGCAAACGAGCTCAAAAATTCTTCCCGTTTCTTTCGATTTACAATTCCACCAGCTCCGTTAGACTTTTCAGTTCCTCGGCCAGGGCTATGTCTATTTCACAGCGCCAGCGTCTTGCGCTTACGGCGAGGATTGTTCAATGTTGTTTTGCTGCTGGATCAATAGCATTTCATCGCATGCATACTTCTCATTTGTAGAAACGTTCACTGCATCATATAAAAGAAAGTCCTTCTCCTTCGCATAACCATAGCAAGAGAAGTCATTAAAAGCGCTTCGACTCGCTATTTTTTTTTTAAATTTCGGGCGCTTTTGTAATTTGAATATTCTGAGTTAGCGGCTTAAATTTTGGGTTAAGTTTCACAGTGAAAACAGTTCACACGTTAAAACTAGTAAATGTCGGTCTGTGAACAAACACTTAGAAAGAATCGACCAAGTGAGAACACAACCATTGCTTTATGGATGAGAATAAAATGTTTTGGCTTGCTATGTTATTAATTTTCTTTACTGTGTTTCATAATAATTTTCTTTTACATTTGAAACAAAGACATTTACCATACTAAGTTTGTCCTCAAAGGCTCTGAAGTTAGGAGTTTTAATAAGTTGCTTATCTTATTAAATTCAGATTCAAACACCGTCATGCATATTTATCTTTGAAGTTTGAATTTTTAAATTTAAAGAGAAACCTTGATAACAATGTAGGTTGAAGACTTTTTAAACGTTCTTTCCGATTATTTTGGAGACGAAAGCCTTCCATTGTTGATTTTTTTTTAAGTTCAACCTTTTTTTGGAGACTAATTACTTCTTGTTTTAGTGTGTTTATTATTCACAGTTTTAAGTTTCAGATTAAGTTGGAATGGAATCAGATATAAAGCGTGCACTTTAATTGCGAAGTTGGAAATATAAATAAGAACGGTCTCCGCTCACTCATTAAATTCAAATTCAGACCCATCTTGAACTATATAAACGAAAGAAGAGTCTTTGAAGTAAGTATGTTTTTAAGAAAACTCTTAAAAAACTTATTTCAGTCAACAAAGCTCAAAGATTCGGACTAAAAAAAATACCCTGTTGTTTAGCGATGTTTTAGCTGTTGAACAAAATTGCTGAGATGAACTACTGGTTTAAGGTGGCTTACTACAGTTTTGAGGGGGTAAATGAGCCCAACTTGAACTCTTTTTTAAAATGTTCAGAAATGTTTTATCTTTCTCTTGTTACTGTTTGTTAGAGCATACAGCCATCATATGCATCATTTGAACGATACAAAGAGCCATTCTCGTCCCCATAGCCCTTTCGTTTCTCTTAGCTGGCTTGGCACGAGAAAACGGAGGGCTCTGGGGACATAGAATTTTTGAATTAATTCGAATTTTTTTGATTGGCTGTTTGGAACAAAGAATTCCTAAACGGAAGTCGAAAACGTAACGACTCTCTCATACATTCTTTTGAAACGTCATGACTGCATACATGAAGACCGGAAGTCCTAGAATCTAGGACTGGAAATCCTGTGTCCCCAGAGCCCTTTGTTTCCTCGTGCCAAGGCCTAGCCGGCTAAGAGAAATGAAAGGGCTATGGGGACGAGAATGACAATGAGCCAAAATGAACGACCGAGCGCTTAAGAGGAGACTGGGCACTAGTAGTTCCGATGGCGTTTTCCTCAAAATCTAAACGTAAGACCTCGCCTCAAAATTTCAGAAATTGGAAATCCCTAACTCTAACCCTAAACACTGATTGAACATTCATGCAAAATAAAATAAAAATCTTTAAGACAGATTTTTCGCAAAATAGGAAAATTTGAACTTTTGCCTATTTTAAAAAGAGCATACAAAAATGGATTTAGATATTATATCTAAACTAAAGAGAATTGTTTTGCGTTATGGGTATCTGAATAAATTAAGTTATAAAATTAAAATTATTAAGTAAAATAAGTTATTTAAGGCTAGTTTACACGAGCAATTTTTATTTTCCCGTGTAGACGAGGAAAATTGGCCAATTATTATGTGACAAATATATTTGCTGAGAAGCTGGCATACTATCTTTCATGTGACAAATAAAAGTTGTTACATACGAAAAATGGCTTGTGTAGACAACTCGTCACATAAACTGTGGAAAATACTGCTTCAGCATATGTGGTCCAATGGCCAATCTCACAATCTCCCAGTGGGCAGTGTGCGCGCGTTTCTCTGGGCGTATTATCTTCGCTGTCCGAGGTAATTACAGGCGCACTAAACTTTAAACTGCTGAAAAGTATTTGTTGTTTCATCTAAACGATCAAATATGTTTGTCACATAAAAATTGCTCGTGTAAACCCGGCTAAAGCGCCAATAAAATGCAGTAATCTTTTACAGAAGTAAATGTAAATCACTTAATTAGGCCACTCCATCCCTCGCCTTTTTTTGTTTGTAGCAAGAAATTTTAATAAACACCCTCTCTATTTTGAGCCCCCTTCCTTCCTCCCCTTCACAACCAAAAAAAGTGTGGATGTTAAATTCAGGAAAATTAAGGATGTTAAACTGGCCGATTTAAGGAATGTTAAATTCGGCCAATTTAAGGATATTAAAGTCGGTAGATTTAATGATGAATTAGATGTTAAATCGGTCGATTTAGTGATTTAAGATGAATAAATACCGAGAGTTATATAAGGCATTTTTGGTATTTTTATTAAGTTATTTTTATATAGAGTCCTATACTGATCCCATAAACGAGGAAACATATTGCTTCGAAAACATCACTTTATCTAAATACGCGTACACGCAACATTTTTTGTGGAGGCGATTTTTTAAATATATATTGCCTCGCAGCACGAATAATTCTTTTTCATGTTCTTGTAATTTTTCGGGAATTTTATTGAAGGTTTTTACAAATCGGGACAAAAAGATATTTGAAATGAATTTGCTATATATAAGGGCATGAAGGTTTTTACGTTTTACTTATTCAATTGCTCGTTCTTGAAAATAGGAGGTTGTTTAGTTTTCACTGTAAATAAAAGACGAGTCTTCTTTTTAATATTTTAAGGGTCAGCCTACCACATTGGACATTGGAACGTGCTACATTGTTTTCTTTTGAATAGTAATATTTTCTAAGTGGCAGCTCATTTCGGGGGAATTTCACTTACAGTAATTTGGTAGATATAAAACAGAAATAAGGCCCCTTTACACACCACAAGGAAGTTTTAAACGTATGTTTGAAACAGCATCACAGGCTGTTAAGATGACGTCATACTAGTACAAATCACGTGCATATTTCTTTAATAAAACTGGAGTGGTATAATTCCCAACGCAAAAAAAGACAGTAACTCACTGTATTTCTAAGAAAAAACCTTGCTGAGACACTTATAAATTAACTTTTCAGGTGCATGGTTAAGCAGAAAATGCTGTCACTTCCTTACATCCTCAGAGATGTATCATTTCTTGTGTTTTGCCTTACGAGCTGTTTTTGGAAGGAAATCGAAGGCAATGTCACAGGTAATTCACTAAAGAGAATATAAATACTACTCTTATCTCCCTTCACTCAATTCAGTCATTGTCCAAAAAATATTTTTCTATGCTGCACTGATGTCAATGCCCGCGATCATACTAGTTAAAAATGTTACCGTATTACGTACGGGCGTATACCTTTACCGACCTCTCTGATATCTTCCTAGGACCCACTCTTGACACTTTCCTTCTTAGTACTTTGCACCGCAACTGTAGTACTGATGGGATCCAAAGAAATGGTAGGGTTAAAAATGATTTCTTTTACCTGTATAGTCTAAGACGGGAATAAATTAAAAATGCCATCCTGAATTATAAATGGGCCTGAGTTTCTAAGCAACGTACGATAATTTATATAAGATGCGTCATGAAAAATACTGATGAAATGGCCCTTTCTGAGTCATTTTCTGTTGCCATATCCAAAAGCTAGGGTTCTCGCTAATATCTTTCTGACAGACGTCTTTTCTTCCGAATATAAAGCATATATATGATATTGGCTGTACGCACCTGATTTTTCTCGGGCATGCGTAAAAAAATGAATCTGTTTTATCTTCTCTCCTTTGCTTTTAAATCCCGTACTGATTTCACAAAACGAATAAAACCTCCTTTACTATGTGGTTAAAGACCATAACACCCTATTACGCTTCCTCAAATGGCTGTTAGAACCCTCAGTTGTGGCGAAGCTTCCCTGTACGTCATCTCAGTATGTCTTCACGGGGTTACAGTTACTCTTAGGAGATAAAAATCTCATTAAAATAAATAGTAAACGCCAAAGCAGTTATAGTCTGTTGTGTCATTCTTTCTTGTATTTCATACTATCTAGAATGGCAGTGGGAAGAAAACATACGTAAGTTTGCACAGCGCTTCTACATAAAAAGGTACATGTATAGCTGTGAAAGTCGCTGTGGAGTGCAAGAGAGAAACACTTTTTCGCAACCTAAATGTTTCTGTGATGAACTTTGTGAAGACTTTGGTGACTGTTGTTTTGACTTCAATTCATTGTGAGTATCAATTTTTAGCACGTGTAGGGGAATAATTCTAAATTACTTTTATGGCAAGCCAACTTCTTTGCAAGTCTTCTAATAGTTAGTTGAGTCAGTCTCTAGCTGCAGAATTCTTCCAAACGTACTTACTCCTCTACGTGCCCATTTAAGGAAAAAGGAACTGAATGGCGTCACACACGCGACGAAAAGGTGCATCGAGTCAATCGCATCATCATCGAGTATTTATAGCTGCTAAGTGTATAAACAATCTTTAAATCAAACTAATTAACCAATTCTGGTATTAAGAAGATTAAGAAGTTTAAGTCAATCTTTTCGCAGTACACATTGATAAAATATAGTATTGACAAAATAAATGTCTTTATTACATCCATTTTGAAAACACTTGTGATACTTGCAATCTGATTGGCTATTAGCGGTGTGATTTATTCACGAATCGTACTATTTTTTGCTCTAAATTGCATCATTTTTTCAGCCAATGAAAAGGAACAGTTAAACAAAACAACCAATCAGATTTCAAGGCCTGCTTAAAGTAACTAATCAAATTGCAGAAAAATTGTATGAGAAAGAAAGACATTGTCTATTGTTTAGTGAATTTTTAACTGTTTTTTCCAAAATCTTGCTTTAAATATGAATGAATTATTTCAGTTTCTGAATGACAATAATGTGCTTCTTCAGGCCTAAGACCTACATTTGAGGAAGTTTACAACTTTCAGCGTCATTTTGACAAATATTTTGCCGCTACGCGCTCGTTTCATTTTGAAATTACGCGTATGATTTCAGACCAAATTGCACTCCACTCAGTTCAATTATTAATTATTATTAATCACAACCTGAAAAACCACTACCGGAATCCGACCTCAAACCAAAAACCACAGCTGAAACCATCAACTTGGAGCAGTCACAAGTTTTTAAAGGTGAAATGAACAAAAATTTCGATTTTTTTTATTTTTTGTCCATGTGTTTATTAAGAGCCAAATTGCATTGCAGAGATATTGCAAGTTAAAAATGCTTTTTTTAGGCCTTCATAATCGTAGAGTGCTCGGAAAAAATGTCGAAAAATTGTCCGAAATAAAAACTTGTGACGTCATAAGTAGTGTTTTTGAAGACGACCGCAGACCGATTCCGCAGACTGCACCTAAGAATTTAAATACAGTGAAACCCGGTTTACGGACACCCGCTTAATACGGACACCCGGTATTACGGACAGTTTCGTTGGTCCCGACGAAAATGTCATACATTTTCTTTAAAATTAACCCGCTTAATACGGACACCCGTTAATAAGGACAGCGGACACTTTTCTGTGTCGCGAGTGACAAACTCTTATACATTGTCAACCCCGCTTTACTTTTCATTGTTGCGATTTTTTTCTAACCTGAAGACATTAGACCCTGGTCAAATAATAACAGAATTTTACGAGTTAAAACGATTTTATTACTAAGAGATTCCGGTGTTTGACCCTTGTACTTAAAGTCCTTTAATAAGGTTTTCTGACTGCTGTTCCTATTTAAAAGTTTTACTTTCTTTGCCTTTTGCTTCAGCCATCACTTGTACTCTTCTTCCTCTTTGAAGGCTTTGCTTGCCACTAACAGCAACAGCCTCTGTTCGTATCGCTGGGTTGTTGTCAATGGCTGCGGTCACATCTGGACTGCTAACTATAGTTAAGACGGCGTTAACTATAGTAAGCTATTTCGGTAATGTGACAGCTTCTCTGTTTATCCTAACTATAGTTAGAAAATTTACGCCTCGCTGATCCAAAAAAATACACATTAACTATAGTTATACCCAAGCAGGGTTCATGGGTTAGTCTTAAGTTTACAAACGAAAAACCAATCAGAATGCGACAATTCTCTTCCCACGTGAGAGATGGACATAAATATGCAAAACAAAGCGAGAAGGGAAATAAAAAAAGAAAAACACCATGCCAAGAAAGTACATATTACCAATGTTAGCAAAAATGAAGCTTGAATTCTTCGGCTTCCTTACTTCATTTTATTTTCTTCAACGCCAAGATGCCGTGCAAAAATAGAAAAAAATAGAGGAACAACTACACACAGATCAACAACAAGGGCTGTCATGAACTAATTTAAATTTCAAATTATTCAAAAGCTAATCATAACTAACTATAGTTAACTGCATTGGTGTTACCGCAAAGATGACTGAAAGCACTAACTATAGTTAGGTATGACGTCACGTAACTTGAGACTAGCTATAGTTGAACTTCAGTTACGTCTTGATGTGACCGCAGCCAATGTCTAGTAATTGTTTGAGTAAATCCACATGCAACATTTTCAAATAAGTCCACTGTTAAGTTTATTAACGTTTAGTTCGATTGTCTGACTAGATCGTGAAGTTTTCGTAAAAACTTTTAATTCTAGTTAGAGAGTTCACAGTTTGCATTTGTTACCGTAACAGTATAATTAAACATTTACTTTTGTCTTTTTGTCGATAAAACATGTATACGTGACTTTTTTCTGAGATCCGGCTTAATACGGACACCCTGTTTATACGGACAATTTGGCCTGTCCCCTTGGTGTCCGTATTAACGGGGTTCCACTGTAAATGTGTTTGTGACATTTCAAGTAGTTATTTCGTACTGTTCGGCCGTTTTTCAGTTGATTGATTGTTGGTTGTTGTTCACAGATGCGCATTTTTTAAATAAAATAGCTTAAAGTTTTGTTTGCTGTTGTTTTGCATATCATGTGAGACAAAGGTAGAATGCACGCTGGTATAAAAACAAATCAGAAATCTCTATTGTTCTTTCTCATTAGCATTTAACGTTAATGAGCAGTATTATGCACGTGCGTATATATTATGCACGTGCGTTAACTCTGCACATGCGTTTTGAATCTTGGTACAATTGAAAGCCGTTCTCTGCAGAACAACAACGTGAAATGACGAAATTCTGCGTATTTTGGACAACCCCAGCCACAACGGCCAATTTTTGTTTTGTTTTTTTCTATTTGGTGTTGAACACTCTCTTTGAATATTCAGTGGGAGCTAGTTCTTAGACGATAAATAAGCAGAATTCGTCCGAGAGATTACGAGATTCTCAAGTAAAATAAAAAATCATTTTCCATTACACGTTATCGTTGACGTTGCCGTCGTCGTTGCTTAAGCTCTCTATTGTCTCAAACTTTGACAAACAGTGCAGACTGCGGAATCGGTCTGCGGTCGTCTTCAAAAACACCAATTATGACGTCACAAACTCGTTCCATTCCCTCCATCTCAGTGCGCAGTCATTAAAAAACGTTTTCGAGAAACCTTCGGAAATTTTCGTATTTTTTGCTGTAATTCGCGCTTTAAGGTTCGGAAAGCAAACATCTCATTAAATTGCACTCAATAATTAGTCAGGTCGGTTAGCGTAACAATCGTTACTTGCGTGATAAAAGCACCAATTTTAGCATGCGGACTCCTTTCTATACTTTATTTAAGTTTATCCGTGGCTCCATCCGAATTATTTTATTTTTTCTTGAAATTTAAACCAGAACGTTTTTAGCTCATTTGCATATATTCATAAAAGCTGTTCCACAATGTCCCTTCGTAAGCAATCGATTAAATTTTGTGATAAAAACCCCAATTTTTTCATGCGGCCTCTTTTCGATACTTGTTTTAAGTTTATTCGTGGCTCCATCCGAATTTTTTTTATTTTCTTGAAATTTAAACAAGAACGTTTTTAGCTAATTTGCATAAATTCATAAACGCTCAGTTCTGCAATGTTCCCTTTCGTTAGCGGTCAATTAGTTTTTTCGGCGGGTGTCCGTCGCTATTTTGTATAGGAATTTATCGAAGTACTTGATTTTGATTGCCGATAAGGAAAATTGAAGAGAAAACCACGCGATTTCCAGCTTTCCTAACCCTAGCGTTCCACGCAGTCGTTTTTACTGACAAGAGAAAAAAATGCAGTGGCTTAAGGCTTGAAAAAATTAACTGTAATATCCTAGACAGGGGTGGATCTAGTGGCGTTGTATTAGGTGGCTAGCTACCCCCTTGATCCAAAAATAAACATAAAAACATGAAAATATAAGGAGAGTGAAACTCGATAAGGTGTAGAAATCGTTGAAATGTTCGGCTAAATAAAGTCTGGTGAAGGGATATTTTGCTGAGCATTAGTACAAGTGTTCTAGATTGAATGCCCGTCTTTTGAGTTCAAGCAAAGCATGGTCCGTCAGTGGCATCTATTCAATGTACGTTTTTTAAGACAGAAAAGTTAAATCATATATTGTTTAAGGGACAAGGAGGAACTCTCTTTGTCATAAACGATGATAATCAGCCGTTCAATTTTACGGAAGTGCTCACAGTCGGCATCAAAGGACTCAAACGGATGAGAGAGGCTGAATAGGCAATTGTTTCTGTTTCTTTTTTAAATGCCTGCCAAGTCTGCCCTTTCTCCTAAAACTGGATGTGGTGTTACAACCAGATAAAGCGTGGAACAGTAAACAGACCTTTCGCAAGCAGGCAGGGGATACAACTCCATCTTCGTCAAAGTGCTCGCACATGGCTTCTGCTGTCCACTCTTCAAGCTAAGGCGTTCGATCAGGCGTTCCTTTTTTGCGGCGGGAGGAGAAAAATCGCAGGTTAGTGTGACCCTTGCATAGGAAATAGAAATTTCCAGCTGGTGTAAATGCTGAATGATCCGCTTGCTTCTCGTCAATCTATGTATGTTCAAGTCAATGTAGACAGGCAGAGGCAGTTCACGATTTTGTTTTTTTTTCTTTGTCTTGCGGCCAACGGTAAGGCAAGCTTGGGACTCGTGCTTATCTTGCTTTTTCAAACCGTCTCCATCGAAAATTAAGAATATTAAGGTTTTGAGGCTAGATGGTAACGACGCTTCTTGACTATTTTATGGAAACAATCCGTTAAATTTATATGCCTCGTGGCTGAAAATGTATTTTCTTATTATTGAAGCTGCCTTGGCCAAAATTTGTGCGTCCACTGTATAATCTTGTTTCTTCAAGGCTTCCTTAAGCATGTCCCGCATCCCTCGGCGGCCACAAACTACAAGCGCATATATACAGTAGAACCCCGGTAACTCGAAATCTGATGGGAAACGAAAAACAGTTCGAGTTAGCGGGGTTTCGAGTAATATTTAATTTGCTAAGTTAATTGATAGTTACTGATTTTTCAGCACTTCAGTATTCAGTACCAGTACAGTATTCAGTATTCAGTATTCAGTACTGACAGTGCAAGTTAAACTTATCTCGTCAGAAACTCTATCACGATCATACATGAATTCTTATGATAAGAATGGAAAAAGGCTGTCAAATACGTGATCTGTTCGTTGCTCTAATCAATGGGTATCCGTGACGAGTTGCAAGAACCTGAATTCGAGTTATCGGTGTAAATTTGACCCAAATTTTGATCAACGGAAACGAAATTTAGTTCGAGTTAGCGGGGATTTCGAGTTATCCGACTTCGAGTTAACCGGGTAAAAATAACTGAAAAGTGGGTTCAAAATCCAAGGGAAATTAAAGTTAGTTCAATTTAGCGGGGTTGTTCGAGTTACCGGGATTCTACTGTAATTACCATAATAAACATTTTAGAAAACTGCACCTAAAAATAAAAATTTTAGCGAAAACTTCAACTTCATGTCTTCAATTTATATATATTTTGCAACATTTAAGCATAAAACTGCAAATTACTTACGGAGTAGAGAAATATTTCCTTCTTTCCCACTTTAATTTAATCAATTCAAAATGGCGTGGTAGCGGTGCTTGAGAGATCGTACGTGGTCAAAATGTTAAGCAAATTTTGCAAATTGCAAGAAAAAATCCAGGTGGAGCCACGGATAAAATTATTTAATAGTCTTTAAAGAATCATTCTGCAAAGTTTGGTGCTTTTATCAACCGTGTCACGATTTCTCCAAAAATTTGCGCTAAGCGACCTGACTAAATCGATAGTTTTAGTGTTTGGTTGGTTAAAATGGCATTTTGAAATTTCTGTTCATTTGACCTTTAAGCTATTTGTCAATTCAATTCCGCTCCCTTCAGCCACAATGCAAGAGCTGGAGTAAACACAAACAGAAATCTACCCTCGTCATGATTTACCGCAAACCATCATGAAGGCTTGACTACAAGCGGCAATGGCAAGAAATTTAATGATGCTCTAGTAAGAGCACCATGTTGCAACGCTTTCTGTCAGTCCTGTATAAATTACTCTTCTTTTTTATAGATGTCAAGGGCATGTTTATCCTCCGACTAGTCCTTTGAACTCAAATGAAACGTGTTTGGTACCACAAGGTGTAATACATCAATCGTATAGTAGCTATGCAGTTTGGAACACGTGCCCACAGAACTGGACCGATAGAATTGTGCGACAACAATGCCAGGATGAAGATCAAAATGACCTTTTGAGAAATCTGCCAGTATTTGACGAAGACAGTGAAGAACATTACAGAAATGTATTCTGCGCAAAGTGCAATGGTGCAGTAAACACAGCCTTCTGGAAGCTCCGATTCGATTGCAGCCGCAATAACAGATCGTTTAATGCGGAAACCTTTAATTTAGGCAATGAAAAGATTCTTTTACCTAACCCTGAGAATTGCTTGATTGACAAATTACCGCAAGCACGTGAGTTACCTAAGCAGTTAAAAAAATAGGTCACCAAGGGTGACATGAGTCTAATGCCGTATGGCATAGTGATACAGATTGCGCGGTTTTCGTAAGCCGGTTAAAATTGGTTAGAGGTTTGTGTTCGGGAGTTTAATTTAAAATGCTTATAGCAAGCTAGGGGCATCGTGGATGATTATGGATGAAAACGAAACAGTCATAAATGTTATATGCTTCCCATATTTTAAAGTATGAACAGGAGTTGATGTTACTTCTTCCGTATTGTCCGTAAAAGCAGAAACGATTAAACATTTGGACAAGGTTGCGTGACGATTTACAAAAAGCATGTTCATTACAACAAGGGTTGAAGAACTTCACATCGTTTTCTTTCAGATTTTTCACCATTTTGATGATGACTCTTGAAACAGATTTTGCAATAAAAGCACTTGAAATAGTGACTGTTACTCCATTGTACTGTAAGCACTTAGTGACAGATTTTCCTAAAAACGGGTGTAAATGCTCACGTCAATATAATGATGACCTTTTGAACGCTGGAAACTAGGCAATTATTATCGAGCTACCATACACAGGAGCGAAGACTGTTTATCATGATGTACAAATTTCGCGAATCATCACTTCCATATCAATGTAACCATTTTATGATTTTTCTAGCTGTAAGAAGAACTTAAGATCTCTGAGAGTCGTAAAAGCATGAAATTCGATTTCAGTGTATGGCAAAGGCCGGGACAGTGTAATACTGCAAAGCGGCCAAACAAACGCATTTTGATTTAGTCGCGTAACTTGATTTACATTTATCCATGTACATCTTTTATTTTTGAAGGTTTTTGTTTGCACTGTAAAGAAAAAATTGGTCAAAATTCGAATGACTTAAATACAAAAACCGAGGTAAAGTTTTCTATTTTTTAAAGCAAAATAAATATTTGGTCGCATTGTGTAAATAAACGCGAGTCGCCGTCGAAATATTTTTTCTCAAAGACGTCTTGCTTTTTAAGCAAGACGAAAACACAAGTGCTTAACTGAACTGAAAACGAAGATTTATTTTCACAAAAAGCTTACAAATGTCTTAACTGGAAAATTATTTCGTCCTGTTCAAGTGTTGAATAATCGTGACTTGAGAAAGAACTTTTAATTATGCGTGGGAACACGTGTCGCTGATTGGCTGTTTTTAATTGAAACTAATCGTGCGTGTCCGTACGGAGTCCGTTCTTGCAGCTGATCATTGTTTTCTACATTACAGCGAACGATTATCGATCCCGAACCATTCCCTTGGGATTGCTAACAGCTTTTTTCATATAACAAAGAGTCTAATGCGCATGCGCAAAGCGCACGCAAGCATTAGACTCAAAAATGTATTCCTAAATTCCAAGACTGCCACTATATCAGCCCGAATTCGAAGAAAAATGGATCTTACTGCCAAACTGAGTGTCTGAGATACGCTTTCCCAGTCTGCTCTCAAAACATAAGATTTAGAAACCCACAGTGCGCATTATGTAATGGTTTTAAGCTAAATGATCAGGATAGTGGATGTGAGTTTGATGATTATGGAACAACGCCATCGCTTACCATTCTCTTTGATTTTACTTCCACTTCTAAGTACATTGTTCACGTTAAAGATTGGAAAAATGATGTTTTTAAGAACACTGAAAAAGAGTTCTCATGTCAAACTGACGAGGTTTTCGATCCCTTCGTGGGAAATTGCAAAAAGATCGTCTCAACCAGATCACAAGCTACAAGTCACGGACCTGAAAGCAACGACACTGAGATACATAGGGGAATCAGAACAGAACTAGATAATACATCCGATGATGATCATCTACAAGGCAAGCACAACGAAAGCCAAAACTGGAATGCAAACTGTACTGTCATAGCGTTTAACAAAACCGACTTCGTGCAACTATCTAATGGCTCCATCTACTTGAAACCTCACAACAAGTTATACAACAATATGACTTACATGCTTCGTGACAGCAAATTACTGCTGTGCGTGAACTTTTCAAGAAATTTTTCAAGGACGGAGAAAGAAGGCGGCAAACAAACGATCACTAAAACGCCAGCATTACTCCAGCTTCTTTCTGCAATCGGATGTATAGTGTCAATGGTTTCTCTAGTTCTTCTGCTGATTACGTATATCGTGTTTGCTGAACTCCGCAACTTACCTGGGAAGATCATAATAAACTTGGCATTGTCTCTATTGCTGTACCAAAGCCTCTTCCTTTCAGCCGTTAAAACTGACGATCAAGACACGTGCCTGGCAATTGCAGTTCTTCTTCATTTCTTTGTTCTTTCCTCCTTTACGTGGATGACTGTTATGGCTTATGACATGCGTCGGATTTTCACAAACATTTCAGGTAACTTTATAATAGTTGACTTACTCAATAGTGTTCCAATTTAGCTCATAACATAGCTAGCATGAGCCGCGCAATCAAATTTAGTATACGTAAGCGTGCTAAAAATCCCGATAGTGCACGCTGATGACCACTGAGTAAAGCTCACACGCTGTGTTTTGCGAAAGCGATGACATCTTACCTTCGGAATATGGAAAGTAAATCCTTTCAATAATTTTCAAGAATACGAGCTACAAGGTAAGCTGTTTTTTTTTTTACGAGACGGAGAGCGAAAGAGAAAATAAATTCGATTTGCCGTCAAAGTTGTTTGTGTGCTTTTCTTCTTTCAAACAACAACTAACGCCCAAGTCTCGAAGGACGAAATTCATTTTTTTTTCATGGCCCTAACGTGGAAGAATGGGCCAGCCATAAATGACAACAGTTTGATGGCACTAAAACCTAGTTACCAAACAAAAGTTTTCGCGTTTTAAGCGTTACACCAAAGCGTCTACGGCTCTGTTGTGATTTTTGTCGCTCGGGAAAAATTTACTTCATCGGACGATTCATTCAAGTACCGTTTTTAAATAAAAAAACGTTTATTTTCATCACGACCCTAATTCTGCAACCACAAAAGAAATCGGTCATGTATTAAAAATACTTAAACTAAGCACGGAAGCGAATTCTTTGACTCTTTTAACCTTTGGAATCTGCTCGGCTGTTCGAGGTTGTTTTGTTTTAATTTCTTCCACTCGGGAGTAAAAATTTAAACTAACCTCAGAATCAACAGCTGCATATGCTGTTTTCGTCAGATGTTTTCCTTCGCTCTGCCATCGAATAAACTTAGTCAATTTATTGGCCATTTGCCACAAACTGCACCAATCGTGTGAACTTGTACATGTGTAATTCATTGCTCGACCGCTGTGTTTATTTTCTCACACAGCACACAATAAACACAAAGTATAATAAAGTTGTGAAGAAAATTATTCAACATGACTCGAGCGTGGGACAAAGACGGGAATCGAACCCATGGCCTCCCAGATACCGGCAGGGCGCTTTATTATTATTACCATCTTTATTATTTACTACACTTTTGATGATTTCGACATTGCTGATCCTAGCAGTATGCAGGACGCGTGTCATATATCAACCTAGTAAATGGCCGAGCTCACAACGAGTCTCTCGTAGCTCAGTTGGTTAGAGCGCCCAACCGGTATCTGGGATGCCATGGGTTCGATTCCCGTCGGGGACTCAGATTTTTTCTTTGTCCCACGCTCGAGTCATGTTGAATAATTTTCTTCACTATTTATCACCGAGCTTGAAATTTACCATCTTTATTATTTACTATAATAAAGTTCGCACTAAATGTGTTGAAAGGGCCTATGAAACAGTTCTAAGTTCCAAACGTTACGGGCTCAGCCCTACATCAGTGGAAAGTCAAGATTTCAGTTAAAAACGCTGGCTTGTGCTATGAAAAAAATTGTCTTCCGCATATTTGCACTATGCGTGAGAAGTGGGAGGGGGAGGGGGGTCATGGAGCTTGGACGGGTTTGTAAGTCCCATATAACAATAAATTTCGAACCGTATATCTTAGTTAAAGTTGCCTTAATTTATGTTTCTACGTGTATTTTTAGCCTTGAACGTAAAAGTTTTTTTTCGGAAACATTTTTAGGAGCTGTTAATTCATCCCTTGCGGAAATTTTGGTAGGTTAACTATGTGTCCATGATTTTTGACATTACCGCTATAACAAATTACAAGCAGGTGTGGCAAAAAATCGTAATTTTTGACATTTTTTCTGTTTTTTTTTTTTTTTTTTTTTTTTGAGAAATACGTATAATTTTACATTCCATTTGCATTTTGGCTTATTTTTCCCAAATTCTGTCATTTTCTGACTTTTTGTATGAAAGAAGTGAAATCTAAGATTACAATCAAAGTCTCTTCGAGATGTCGACGTTTTTGCATGAAGTATGAGTCGAAGGTTTATCCTGTGCATTGTTCTTCGAACTTATCATTACAGTTTCTTTGTAGTTTAGTTTAACAATTTCCTATCTTCGCGGAGGAAATGCAGCCATATAATTTTGTCAAAAATGGCTCGTCCGCGCCGGGTATTTATACACATATTCCTTAACATTACACAAATAAACAGTGCAAATTTCACCGATATCTGACAATTCTATACTTTAAAATTGCAAGGACCTTTCGAGGCAGTCGATTACGGCAGCGAAATTAGCAAATGAAACAGCAAAATATGCGTTCGACGCTTTGTTCTTGCGACGCCATATTTGAATTGTTATAGTCGGGTAGACCGCTGTTCAATGTGTTCAAGGCCGTATCGTTACGATTGCTCCACGAAAAAGCACGAAAAAAATACGGATAATTCCGACTACTGTCGGAGAAAACATTGCGCATATAATTGGGGCGTAAACAAATCGTTACACTCAAGCTGTGTTTTCTCTAGGCTCTGCAAGGGTCGGATATCAAGACCCAGGATTAAACAAAAGCCATATATACAGTGAATGCTTTCGAATTATATTTGAAGATGAAATACGAAAGAATTTTGCTGTCTTTGACTGAAATTCCACTCGAACTGCGTAGATACGATCGCATGTTGTAAAGCCGATTCATGCAACATTGCTGTCAACGCGAGGTCACGCCCCTAACGACCTAGGCTGATGACGAAATAGAATGGCGCTTCTAGCGACGAAATTTGGCCTAATTTTTAACCGCTCCTAAGCTAAAAGAAGCCCCCATCTCTTGCATTTGTTTTAACTTCAATAATATCTTTGAACAGAGCGAGTTTTTTTGGTATGGTTTATTTTTGACGTTTGTAATTTTGAAACGATGTAAGTGCTAGTGATTATTTATTCGTGTTTAAGCGTTAGTTACGCAATCCATTGTTTGTGCGACGCTTTTTATAGATCGCCTTTCAGACACACGTGCGTTGAGATAAGAAAGCTGACATGTCACTTTTAAAATTGTTATATAACGTTTGTAAATGTGACAAGTCACGTTTTTTCCACGAGATCGCAAGTGATCACCCACAGCGGAAAGTAATCCCTTGAGAAATTAAAACAGTCCCTTGATAAATTAAAAAAGTCCCTTGAGAGTTTACAAATATGTGGTTCCAAATTTTGTCCACTAACCCCTATTCTACGTTTTTAGCTTGTAAACAAGCAAAAACGTCGAAAAAAGGAGGTCAAATGACGTCACAGCCAACAGTCATGTGTAAGCTGAAGGCTTTGTACTTTTTTCTGCTGCGCATTAATAGAACGAAAACCTTTATGGGGGTGGGGGGGGGGGGGGGGTGACCGTCCAATCCCCGATCCCCCTTGTACCACGCTGGGGTATGAATTTGCATGCACGTCCGATGGTTAACTTACCCCAACATACATTAGTCTTAATAAATTTCTTGGTTATTTCTTTTAAAGAGGGTGTTGTGGCACATCGTCAAAATCAAAGCGGAGGCTATACGAAACGTCTCATGAATTATTGTCTGTATGCCTGGGGATCTCCAGTGTTGTTCGTGGTTGTCTGTGTTATAACTGATCATATCAAAAAAGGATCTATTGGATATGGTAAGTGCTACACTTCATTTAGAATGTTAATTGTATAATGTATGTATAAAGTATAAGAATTCGTGATTTCCTGATATCGAATGTGGTATCAAATTTAACTCAATTGCATAAGTTTTGTTTTATCACAACCAATGAAATACATTTTTACAGAACTACTGTGGGAGGCGCACAATCTTTTTGGTGATAAAACATTAAAATTTTATGTTTTCAGGATAAATAAATTTAATTCGAGGTAAAATAATGCTATAATATTATGCTTTAATTGAGCTTCTAACAATGTTCAAGAAGTGCCAAAACTTTATTTTTTTCTAACTTGTGCGCTTTTTCTGTGTAAACAGGGCAAGGAGAAGAGGAATGTTTCATATCTCAGCTTCAAGCCCTTCTTTATTCCTTTGTTTTGCCTGTTGCACTGCTGATGATCTTTAATCTAATTGCACTGGGACACACTGTGGTTCATATCATCAAAACTCGAAAGGTGAGGGAAATCACTGATTAGTTATCTGGATAGGTACTGCCATCAAGCCACTGGTGTATAAAGATAAGCTTTTAATTTACGCCTTATTCAAATACTTACAATATACGTGTACCTCTGATCCCCTCTGGAAGCAATGGATGGATGGATGGACAGATGGATGGATGGATAAATGAATGAATGAATGAATGAATGAATGAATGAATGAATGAATGAATGAATGAATGAATGAATGAATGAATGTAGGTTTGGATGGCTGTGGATGGATGGATGAATAAATTAAACAAGTGTACGAGTTATCGACTCACTGACTAACAGACTGCCTGCCTGACTGATTGACCAATTAATTGATTGAAAGATGGAGAGATAGATTGATTGATTGATTGATTGACTGATTGATTGATTGATTGATTGATTGATTGATTGGTTAATTTGCTGATTGGTATATCAACTGACCAAGTGAACGACAACTGACAGACCAAAAGACCAATCGACGGGCAGAGGTATGGACAGACCTACAGACCGGCAGACTAACCTACCGACTATTGGACTGGCTGTCTGGCTGGCTGGCTGGCTGGCTGGCTGACTGGCTGACTGGCTGATTGACCAAGTGAACTGACAGACCAAAAGACCAATCGACGGACAGAGGAATGGACAGACCTACAGACCGGCAGACAAACCTACCGACTGATGAAATGGCTGGCTGGCTGACTGACTGCCTGACTGCCTGACTGCCTGACTGCCTGACTGCCTGACTGCCTGACTGCCTGACTGCCTGACTGACTGGTTGGTTGACTGTTTAACTGGTTGGCTGATTATCTGGACTATAGAAGGGCGCATAGATAGGTGGATTTGGATTGGTTTGTTGTGGAGGATCATTTTAGCTATGAGCTCTCTTTCCATTTCAGAGAACGCAGCAGCAAAAAAATCGGCGACATGACACCAGCGTAGCCGTGATTTGTGTTAAAATGGCTTCAGTGATGGGTGTCACATGGATTCTTGGAATTGCTGCAAACTTGAAAGCTCTGTCGTTCCTGTGGTACCCGTATGTGGTTTTAAATAGTCTTCAAGGTACGTTTTCTCTAAAAACTTCAGTAAAATTGTGCAAACGAAACCACGAATCTTTGGCGTCAAGGTCAGCACAATAAAAATGGACTAGTTACTTGTAGAACCGAGCTGAAATATTATAGCAATATAGTTGATGTTCGCGGGTGTAAATATGTTCTTGGCCCGACTCAGGCTCATCTTAATAGCCCGAGCCGCAGGCAAGGGCTAAAATGACCTCTGTCTGAGAAGGGCCAAGAACATATTGGAAAAGGAAATTGCAGAATTCTGTAGACAGCAACGGCATCACAACATTTAGAAGGGTTAAAATTTAAAAAGTGTTCTGTTGACTAAACTGGCAGTTTTGCTCGACGAAGACAAACTTACATTCACTTTGCCACCTGGATTCTTCTTCGAGTTTCTGTAATTCCTCTCCATCAAGCTGAAAAGACTTAGAGTTTGCTTTGCCGTTAGGATTTTCAGCCATTTCGTCGTTATAACGTTTAAAAACGGAGGTTTGTAGTTGCAGATGGAAATACCTTGATTCAAATTAACTAAGAAAAACGGCACGAAAAGTTGAATGGTTTTTAGTTCTGATTGGCTTCGTTATTTTCTTGTTTTTGATTGGTCCACGCTGGCGAGCTAAAAATTCGCCACAATGACCGATGAATTATTATAATCAGCGTTTTTTAAGGTATTAGGACGATTATTATTATTTTGTTCCACTGTACACAAATTTTGGAGCTCACGATCAGCAGTTCTGTTGAAATTAATACCCCATTAACTGTTTGCTTGCCGGCCTCAAGAGTCCTCATGGGCCCAATGAGGATAAGTACGTAACTGCTTGCTGTTTAAAGTTAGTACCAAGGTGTCCATTTTGTACTAGGTAATCGTCAAATGGAAACTGGCTAGAGTGAGCCATATTTATACAAGTTTGTCTCTCCTCCGAACTTTGACAACCATAAATTTTTAACTTGTTATGCATCTCAAGCTTTTGGTTTCATTATCTTTCTTTCTGCAGGGCTGTTCATTTTCCTGTCTTTCGCTGCTAGCGGAAAAGCTTTGGAGTTGTACAAGAGTAAATTGGCCGGCATCCTGAGGAATCGCACAACACAGAGCGAAGAAGACAATAGAGGAAACCATAACTGTAACCACACTGATGAAAATCGACATTCACGGGATACGCGGTTGTAAATATATAACAGTGTAATAATATATGGTATTCATGAGGTATATGTTGTGGTTTAAATTTATTTTTGGTTTATTTTTTATTTACTTTTGTTTCAGAATAGATAATGAATAAGAGACAATGAAAAATAAATATCCAACTGGTTTGAAAAGTTGTAAGCCAAAGATAACTTTATAGTTAAACAACAACAACAACAACAACAAACTTTATTCACCCTAATTATTTACAAATTAAAAGGAATATATATATATATAGGGAGAGGATATTACACGATGGCGAGAAGATATGAATTTTATGTTCGAGTGGCAGAAACGATATCAAACGAGTGAGCGTAGCGTCGAGTGGGATATCGTTTTTGCCACGAGAACATAAAATTCATGTCTTTGAGCCAACGTGTAATGTTCTTTTTATTATATGGAGACCAGATGTAGTTGACGTTGCCGATTTTTAATTCATTGTTTTCGAATCAGTCAAGCCAGTTTTACAAATCAGCGTTCGTCTTCATAGAAAATACAAAGCACCCGTGCTCCATATAACACTAAAAACTGAATTCCGATCAAACAAAATACTGTTTAACTAAATAACACGTAAGAACTGAAACATTACTGACTTTGACTTGAATCCGATGCGGCAAAGTCGAAAGTTTTCAACTGCTTTTGTTTTTTTCTTCACGACCTCTTGCAATGGTGAAATCCCTTGCGAAGAATTCCCTCTAAAAACATTGAAATCGTCAAGGTTTCCATTATCGTGTGCTCATTCTTAACTTTTTTGGAAAACTCATTTTTTTCGTTGCTTTGTTAAACAAATTAAACCTTCGTGTCGGTGCTTGCATACAACAAACGACACAAACCAAGTTCATTCAGAAAAATAGAAATGGCGCGAATCGTGACGTCAATGAGCGATATGTCACTCGCAAGAGTGTCATACGGAAAATACGCCACTCGGATCCCGGGCGGAGTGGCGTATGGAATCTACGAGTAGTTTAGTACCCAGTAAAACACTCTCCTCCATATAATAAATTAGAATATTGATAAATAAAATAGCAGAAATATAAATAAGAGAACTTTTCAATTACCGTTACCAAAAGGAGTAATCAATTGGAATTGAAGGAAAAATCAGAGAAAAACAGCCTTATAGTTGAACAATACAGAAGCTAGCTAGTATCTTTCAAGATACTAGCTTATATGACTGTATATTTATTATTAATAACTAGGGGCGTAGCCAGCTTTCTGAAGAGTTGTAGGCCTGGCTAACCGGTTTTTGAGGCGTTTGGGCCGGGCGGGGGGGGGGGGGGGGGTCCACCAGGGAAGGGTTTGAGATCAAGACCCTAAGAAATACTTTCTTTCTCCTTCTAACTTTTTGGTGATTGATCTGTATGTATTTTGACAGCTTCTAAGTTCTAACATTTCATAACAAAGAATTGCCCAGAAGGCTCAAGTTGGCACCTGCTAAATAAGCCTTGATCTCACCAGGAAAGGAGAGTTGTAACATGTATGATGCTAAGATATGTTAAAAAATGCTTTCTATTTCATCTTGAGAGTACATCAGTTGAGTTTTGTTCAATTGTATGTTTTAAAAATATAAGTAGGCCAAAAAATTTGAAGGCCGGGGCCTTCGGGTCTATAGGCTAGCTTCGCCCCTGATAACACATTATTTGTCCTACATTCATGTCTAAGCAACCCGCAAGCAACCAAATTTAACCATTGCTGGTTGCTAAACCGAGAATAAATAAGAAGTTTTACTGCAAAAGGAAAACTGAACAAATGAAAAATTTGTTGCAAGAAAAAAAGTTGCAACTGGGGTAGACTAGCCTACAAGTCGAGCTCACCAGGGTCTACTACCACCGAACCGGAAACGAGAAGCGAACGACTTTTAGTAGAAAGTCTACAACTGGGGGCCGGGAATAAGCTCAGTCAGACTTCAACTTCTAGGATCAGCGGTTTTCTTTATTCTTCAGTTCTTACTCAGCCGTTGCCGGCAGTAACCCATCAACTTACATAAAAAACTGGCGATTAAGTATGCTCGCATTACGTCCATACTGTACTGTGATTGGCCAAAAGCTACATTCTTTTGAAGTTCGCGAAAACTATAGAAATTGCGGTGTCTTTTATAGTTTAACTTTCGCTCAGCTGAAAGTATCTTTAAAAGCTATCCCGATATCGGAATATTTTGTACCAATCACTGCAGTTACAGGACAGAATGCCTCGAAACCAGAATAAACGTGGTCCACTTTTCTTCAAGAAGCACAAGAGAATTGCAAAGCCATCGGAACATCGAAACTATTTCCGCAGTTCTTTTGAAATACACGGCCAACGCAAATACTAAAGAAGTTTTACGTCCAACGCAATTAAATAATGTCACATAACTTATCTCACGACATGTTTCTTTTAACTAAATTCACTCTAACCATATATAGCTAAAAGCACAAACACTAATATTGCCAATCCAATATCACTGTAATAAGCATCAAAACACTTTGAGAACATTTTTGACTATTAATTAAAATAACCCAAGAGATTAGATAAGTTAAGCATAAATTTAATGTCACACTTACTTACGCAATTACTTAAATTATTTGCAAACTATGCTATTTCATATTACCATTCTTATTAATCGTTCACTAGCGTTGTTGTGCTGTTACAGTTGCTATTACTTTGGGCATCTGAGTGAGAACGATCTAACAACAACAACAACAACTACCACCATTTTATTTTGCCAAAATAAATAGAAATAATTAAGGCATAAAAATGAGAAAAAAATAAAGAAAGAAAGAAAGAAAGAAAAGAAAACAGTACCAGGTCTATACAACCAAGGTTATTGCTGTACAGGGTGTATAGGCTGCGCCTCGATGAATATTTGCTCATAGAAAACTGGAATTGCAGTTAAATTGTTAAAAAGTGCTGAAATGTTCAAGATTAAAATATACTCAATAAAGTCTTCAAATTAAACTTTATTTAAAGCTGATGATCAAGCGTCTTGTTTATGCCTTGCCCTTGCAGTCTCAAACACGTTCTTTATTACGTTCTTTATTACTTTTTTACTTTAGCAGGAGATTCGGCTCTTTTTGCAATTGTAACGTTTTGATTTTGTCTGCCACTCATCAGATATCAAACCAGTCCTTCAATTGTTTGCTCCTGATCTACACAGGGATGGGGGGAGGGGAGAGCAGGTAACGCAAACTATGAATAATTCTGGAAGTTGTTATTTTGTACTAGAAAGCATGCGCATCGCAGTTAGCCCCCCCGTCCAACGCCTGACCCCGAAAATCAGAGAGTCAATTTATGTCTGTTCTCTATACGGCATCGGAAACACTACATGGTGTACCGTACATGGCTCCAGCCAACATAGCTGTCAGGGTCATGGAGACTTACAAACCGTTCTACTACGTTTAGGATGAAACCCCTTCGGAGCGGTTTTGCGCGTCAGTAAAAAATAGGGTCAAACTAAATGGCGTGGGTGGGTCGTGGGTCGTGGGTCGTGGGTCGTGGGTCGTGGGTCGTGGGTCGTGGGTCGTGGGTCGTGGGTCGTGGGTCGTAGGTCGTGGGTCGTGGGTCGTGGGTCGTGGGTCGTGGGTCGTGGGTCGTGGGTCGTGGGCGGTGCGTCGTACGTCGTGGGTCGTGCGTCGTGGGTCGTGCGTCGTGGGTCGTGCGTCATGCAAGTTCGCCTTTTTGTTTTCGCCTTTCTTATTAACAAAAACATATTTTTCTTTCATGTCTGGTGCACAGTTGCGCTCTTTTCCCTCCATGTCTCCCGGACAGTTTTACCAAAGTGGCCCGAAAATTTGCTTGACCTTGGCGTGGATGCTGCCTGCCGAGAATTTTCTGATCAGCAACGTTTTGGCAATTAGCAATTTATTGAACGATTAATGAACGTCTCTTAGTAGTTTTTCATTCCGTGTCGAGTAAATTATCATGTTATTCATTTATTATTATTTTTTTCAATTTTATCAGGGAAGTCACGCTAGCCAATATATTTTATAATTTTTAAAGATTCCTCGCTTATCTTGGTCATTTCAAGTGAAAAAGTTACAGCTTCTCGAGTCTGAAGTTTTTTTTTTTAATTTTTAGGGATTTTTACAGAACACCTAATGGAATTTTTTCCTGTGCATGGCCAATTTTTTATTCCTCTAATGAAAAAAAGAGTTGCCTTTCAGTTGTTCGCTACCTACCAGTGATCCAATTAGTGGCGTGGGAACGCTCAGGTATGATTGGTTAAAAATATGTGAAATGTACATGTTTGCTGAAAGCATTTGCGGAAGCATTATCAAAACTTACACTGTATAGGACTATAACGAAAGGAACTCTTTATTTTCTTGAAATGACTTAATAATTGTACACCGGTTTTAAGAGATTTGTTTCACAAAGCCAAATCGATGTTGCTGTTTCAGAATCCGAACTTGCAGGTGCGTCGTCGACAGCGGTCAAAAGACAGAAATATACCAAAACAAGACAAGTACTTCAAAGTTAAGGTTTTGATTTTCACAGCTTAAAGTTTGATACATTACCGGTATCGTGACAATTTACAAAGCTTTTGGGGGCTTTTTTAAAAAAAAATGTTTGACAATGGCGATATGTGGATTTTTCTAAGGCATGTTTTCAAAGCACTTTGGTTCAGATGCAAAACATTTAAAAGTAAAAACACTCCTATACCTGGAATCAAAGGGCACTTAGAGCCAGCTCATTCTTCTGCCTCTTTCGGGGGGGGGGGGGGGGGTAGGGTTTGGGAGTGGTGGTGGGTAATGAAAATGTACTGGTACAGTCCACTTAAGTCAAGTACAGTCCCCTGTAAAGTCAAAATCAGATACGCATGTGAAAAGAAATGAAATCACAATTTCACAACTTCTAAAAATGGTGCTACGTGAATCAAGTTGCCGAGCTGTTTAGACCTTAGGGACCCTAAACGTATTTTCACGTATTTTAACACGCGCTGACACAAGCGATCAAATCCATTGAGGCAGCCGGAAGTAATTTTACATGGCCCCATTCCCCGCTACGTAAAAGTCCACAAGCAATTATTTAAAAAAGAAATAGTATTTCGTTTCCGGATCGCGGTACGATAAGCATAATAAAAATATAAATGATAAGAAGAGAAGATTCTAGGTCGAGAATCAGTATTACGCGGAAAGGAATTGCGAAACAGTCAAGTTTTTTGCATGCATGCACATTCCTTTACCCTTCCGTGCCAGCAAAAACGAGACATCCGAAGACATCCAGTCTTGTTTCTCTTCTTAGCGCTATTATTGATGGAAAATGTACAAAGTCAACAACAACATAGACAGAAAAGCTAGAATATTTACATAACAATTAAACACGGAAAGGGCTTTCACAATATTTTTCACCAATACATCGCTTTTATCGATCTTAAAGCTTTTCGTCTTCTTGACAAATATAATTTCGATATTTGAAGAACATGTTTTTACTGCTAAAACGTGTGGACATTGTGGTTACGAGCTTTCTTCTGGTTGGATAGCGTGTAAATAGTTCACATCTTCCACGAAGCTCAGATACACATGTGAAAAGAAATGAAATGAATATTTGTTACCGTTTTAAATTACTGAATTGCGTTTTGAATAACCTTTCTGTCAGCACGCATCTACCGGGCAGTGACAATCATTGTTCATGGATTGAGCAGCGAATGAAATTTGAGAGAAACATGCGCACGAACACGTCGTGTAAAACGGATGACGTGAGTCACGGGAAATGAGATTACTACAAAGAGAGTTTAAGTGGCTTTATTTTTGGTTCATTGTACACATAGAGAAATGCGTGCGGGTGAACATCAACTGCGTAACGTCATAAGTTAATTTTTGAATGGCTCTTTATCGTTTTACTTGGACGTGTCCAGGGTTCTTAGAAAGAGGAAATTCAATAAAAAAATATACATTTGATACATTTTCGGCGACGTGCGCAAATCGTGCATTTCTAAAAAAGAGAGTTGACGTAACTTTAGGTTTATTTTTGGTTCATTGTACACGTACAGAAATGCGTGCAGGGACGCGAGCGGGTGAACATCAGCTGCGTCACGTCACGAGCCAAAACCAACTCTACTTCAAACATACCAAAAAAATTCCATTGATTCCATATTTTAGATCGCTCTTTATACTTTCTGTTGGACATAGACAGATTGGGGTCAGGGCCGAGGACATGTTGAGGGGTCTCAGAAAAGAAAAAAAAAATGAAAATATACATTTGATAATTTTTTGTAATAACGACACGTGCGGGTTGCAGTCGTAGTTGACGTAGCTTTATTTTTGGTTAATTGTAGACCAGTAGTTCTGAAATTGTCATTTGATGTTAATTTATTTATTACACTATACAATGATTTCATTTCTTTTCACATTTGCATCTGAGCTTCGCTGAAGTTTTTTTTGGCGTTACTAAGGGGGCAGGGGTAGCATATAAAATTACTTCCGTTCTACAACTTCCGTCCACACAATTTTTGTACACGCAGACTTCCGTCAATATCTGTATCACTTCCGGTCCACACAATTTTTGTACACGCAGACTTCCGTCAACATCTGTATTACTTCCGGTCCACACAATTTTTGTACACGCAGACTTCCGTCGACATCTGTATCACTTCCGGTCCACAAAATTTTTGTACGCGCAGACTTCCGTCAACATCTGTATCACTTCCGGTCCACACAATTTTTGTACACGCAGACTTCCGTCAACATCTGTATCACTTCCGGTCCACACAATTTTTGTACACGCAGACTTCCGTCAACATCTGTATCACTCTATTACTCATTCTGGAGAATGAGCTAAAAACGGGAATGTTCAGGAAAGCGTGACTCTCGCGTGACTAAGTTATCGTGACGTTGTGTTTTAGGTCAAAGTTTAAATGAGTGTCAGATGTCAAACGTAAGGTTCGTGCGCTTTTGTCAAGGATTCGCGAGGCAGTAGTTTTCGGAGCTATGTTGTATACGTTTTATTAAATTAAAAATTGTGTTTATTGAGATGTCTTTCCATCAACGCAACAGGGAATATGTTTATTTACACTCAGCAGCTATTTTATTGATCCTTGCTCATTCTAACACATAAATATCAACGAAATTGCCCGAAATAGAAAGTAAAGCTGCCTATAAAGACGTTTGACTGCGGTGAAGTTGCGACGAGATTTGACCTTCCGTTATCACTGAAGCTTGAGCATGCAGATGCACTATCGAAGGTTGCGTTTAATGAAATTAAAGGGACATCAAAACTTGCAATGCCAAGCACTGTAGCGAAATAAACGTTTCATTTTCTTGAACTGACTAAAGTTATATTTTAGGCCATTATTTTACATGAAAATAAAAACGTTTATATTATTTTGCAGTGTAAATATTTCGACACTAGTTTGCCACTGATCCACACATTGGTCCCTGATTAAAATAACGATTTTACACAGATGAAGAAATGGCAGCATTAGCAGTAACTGATCGGCTCATGAGCCAAACTGAAGAAACTTGTCCTTGTCGATGCAATCGTTTTAAGGGTGTTCTTGTTCTTATTTTTCAGTTTTTCTGCGAACTAGTAGCCTGCGTGGCCGGCGTTCAAAGGGGAATGAGAGGGGGAGTTCGAGGTCTCTGAATGAGTGAATTCAAATTTTCGGCCTTGTTAAGCATCACGCATTTTAGCTAAATTTAAAATCCAGAGATAGCTGGTAACTCGGCTTATACACCAGAAGTCCATGGGGGTAAACCGCTTTTGCGTAATGGCAAGTGAAACAGCAAAACTAATGAATTTGATGTGTCAATAACGCACGACGCACGACCCACGACCCACGACCCACGACCCACGACCCACGACCCACGACCCACGACCCACGACCCACGACCCACGACCCACGACCCACGACCCACGACCCACGACCCACGACCCACGACCCACGACCCACGACGCACGCCAATTAGACAATCTCTAAAAAATACAACACACATAAACCAAGAGTTTAAAGTGGTAAACAGAAAAAAGAAACCCGTTTTATTTGTAAGACCGCCCTCCTACGACCTTATTATTATATATTCTCATCCACCTGTAAAGATGGCGTGCATGAACTGAATTCGAAATTCCGGCGACCAGATGATCCACCAGAATAAAATAAAGCCAATCCGAAAAAATACATTTTCATGACTGAAATTCAGAAAATGAAAAGCAGACAAGATGTTCGAAGAAACGCGCTATATTTCGGTGTTTCAGACACCTTTATTTTATTCTATTTGAAACTATTAGCCGGTTCTGGATTTTGGTGTATTTCACCAGTGTTTGCCATATAATAGTTGCTTTATTTTTTTCTCAATACAACTGATTATGAGTGGATGTTTTGGCGTACGTCGTATAAGAAGCTTGCTAAAAGGCACTGTAAAACATATGCCAAGCATATAGAGATTATTAGACACTTTTATCGATTAATTAAGTTTGACTGAGTAAACCAGTTTTGTTTGGTTATCACTAGGAATCGTGAATTGCCGAACGTTTGAAAAATACGATGTGTCTTTTATCTTTACACTTTTGGCACTTAATTTTTTTTTTCTGAGTCTGTGCATGCTTCGCAATGGTTGGACATGAACTTTAATTTAGCGAGACAAATTAGAGTATGTTACTATCCTCTACTGAAATCAAGACAAGTACCCTGGGATCTTGTTATTAATTAAGAATATATGTGGGATAAATATTCCGGGATAGGGCTGATATATGACATATGCTAAATTAACTCGTGAGATAAGTAGTTTGTTATGACTTCAAATGTCAAAATCATATGTAAATTTTTCTATTTAACAGATGTTAGTTTTCTTTATTAGTAAATTTAAACTTCCTGTGGTGTGCTGATAGCTGCGGTGTCTAACAAACTATAACATCGCGTACCTAAAACGAGTTCAGGATCAACCTACCATCTTTCAGTAAGGTACAGTAGTTTCCCCGGTATATCTCAGACAGCTCGAGCAATGGCTGCCTGTTATTTCTCGTCATTTCTAATTAAATGAGGCTTTAATTTCCCCCCCCCTTGACTTGTCTACTAAGCCATTTACACATACTTTTGACTATTTCTTTCCAAATCAAAAAACACCAACAGTTTGGGACAAAATAAGAGCGTAAATTTGTAACCATCGTTGTAAGTGCCCCAGGCGTGATAGTTTTGCAGTGCAAGCCGTGTAGGCTAGTACTAACCATATATTTTCTAGCACACCGTGTATTTGACAATAACGATATTTTGGTCCTGCTTAAGAAAAGGGAAACTTTTTCCGTGTTTCTATTGATTTTTATATATGGCTGCTGTACTCGCAGCGGACTGAATTATTTTCTTAAGCCCCTCTAAAATTTTTGAGCACACGTACCTCGGATGTCGTGAATAGCTAAATTCGTTGAATATGGCCTAACGACTCTAGTTTTGTTGTATAAATTACCTTTTTTGCTGCATGATTTCATTAGGTGGAATATTCTAATTTAGTTAGGTTTCCATGGAATGAGACAGTGTAAAAGAAGGCGATAGTCAATTACATATTTTTCTCTTGTTCAGTTACAAACTCAGGCTAGCTACAAACACTACTCTCTAGAGAGCAAGGGGTATCCTTTCAGTGCGGTTAAGTGAGAGAAAATTAATCAGTCATGCCAACCCGTTATAAATTAGTTTTCGTTGGTCTTTAAAGCTCGAAACTATTCCCTTGAGAGCCTTGCTAAGACTGTATGTTGAAATTGCTAGGTGTATGCGGAAAATGCTGTTACCTCTTCGTCAACTCACAGCGTTATCATTATTCCTCACGGTGCTTTGCTTTATAATATGTCCTTGGAAGAAAAGCGAAGGCCATGTGACAGGTAAAGAAGAATATGTTACTATACAAGTCTCCTCTTGCCGTATTTATCAGTATACAGTGTACCATGTACCTCAAAACCGACAATTTTCACAAGATTCATTTCACTTTTCGAATTTTGATGGCAAAAATATCACATTAAGATCTTTCTTTTCTAAAAATGCTTTCCTTTCTGTTCCACACCGGGTGTTAGGAAAGTTATTTGTTCGACTTCTGGGAGAGCCCGGAACTTTCCTCGCAAGTAGCTTGTGTCACCAACTGATTAATATTTTTCTCATTTATCAACCAAGCTTAACATATACCATCATTTGTTTTCAAAATTATTCTTGCTATTCTTACAAAAGCTGTCGACAGCTGTCAACAGTTATTAACCTTGTATTAACATGAGGGTGACGTGTTTGTTTTGCATGCTGAATAAGCTAGATAACGAAACGGAAAAAAGGTGGATTTGTTCACTAAGAATTAGGCCGATGCACTCGTGGCAAATGATAAAGGATCGTTAATTTCTGTTCGGGCAAATTACTTATTGTATTTAACGCAAGCTACTGGACTATCCAGTGTGCATCACGAGGTGGTGGAGCTGGCGTGGGTCCAAGAGGCAATAAGACAGTGAAGAACTAACGCAATGCCCTGAAATCCTTACAAGCCGTAAGCGGACCCTCGCCCCGCTATGCTAGTTTCGCATCATCACAACTGTGCACCCCTATATCACTATATTCTTCATCTTTTAGAAACATCTGGCCTTCAAGCAGTGCCAGTGAATGATGGTGATTTTGGGTTTTACTGAACAGATATTGTAACTCCAATAGTTCTCATGCTCATGAGATATTTCAGTATTCCTTTTAACTTACAGTGTATTTAATTTTAGCTTGTTTGTTCCGTTATAAATACCATAATGGCGATTCTACATTTCCTTCACCTGTTAGGAAAGATTCTAGTAACAACAAGTTCTTCTATCTGGGAATTGCCTTTATCTTCACCTGCTTTGTCGAACGGCAGACAGGGAGCAACTTCTTTGAAGCAAATGGGTAAAACTACATCTCTTTTATCGCAAGGATCATCCGGAGCGTCACCGTCAGTGGATCTACTGACACTAAAAGACGTGCAGCAATTACAAGCTTCAAACCAAAGGTTAACTGTTATGTTGGAATCATTGCAATTAAGTTCATATTCAATGTCTAGTTTGGTCTACAATGTACCATCCCTAATGAAACAAACGCCTTCGACAGTTGAAGGGCTGCCCTCTAAAGCAACTTTGTACCCTTATCGACCCCCTCTAATGTCCTCAATTGCGTCTTCGAGCGGACCAGCACAGCCTTGCAGTAAACCACTTCTATCATCCCAAAGCCTGTTACAGTCGTTGTCATATATATATGTCGATGAACAGATCACACAGCCTTCGTTTGTGTCTTCGCCGCATGGTCAAAAATCTCCAGTTTCACTGTCTGTTCCTGTTCCATTCCCTTATTCGTCACAGTCCTATGGTCGTCCTTTAGTACTCCTTTCTTCAGATGACCAGGTTCCTCTTCCACCATCATCATCGTCTTCACCTCCTCGCGAAGTACTTCCTCCAGCGCCACCGACCTCGTCAACTTATGGCCAGCTCCATTTACTCTTATCATTTTCCACTGGCAGGAGCCCGGCACCATTTCCACCGTCTCATTCATCTCAAGGAACCGTACCGTCTCCTCTATCCCATGCATCCCCGACATCACCACCATTTGGCAGCGGAGCAGGAGGCTCATGTGGAAACCTCCAAACGTCCGCTGACACATCTGCTTTCAAAAATGTTCCTTTGACTACAGGACCTGCTCCTGAATCTTTTCTTCTCAATACTTTGCGCCGGAACTGCAGTCCAGATGGGGTCCCTACCAATGGTAAGCGGACGATGTCGTTTTTATGTACAGTTCTAATGTGCAAACAAATAAAACGGGTTTCCAGCATAGAACTAAAGCGGTTCTAAAATGTTAGGCCTGGAAATAAAAAAAAAAAAACATTGAAATTCGCAGATTTATTGATTGCATTATACTACGATTGCTTCTGTATCATTCTTGAAAAAATTGGAAGTATTCCGAACATTATATAACATTCAATTTATTCTCCATTATCGTGTATATATGTTTGTATCTTTTTAAACGAGTTAAAACTCAATCATTTGAGGATTTTCTGTGTCCTTATGGGATACATACTGGGAACGTTGTTTCTAAAGTGCAGCCTTTACGTGTTATACAGATCGGATGGGTCTCATACTTTACAATGTAAGGACTAATTTTTGTTTCTCTTCTAGACCACCCTATTCCCCTTTGGGAAGAGCAAATCCTCCATTTCACGAAAAACGTTTTTTGTAAATATGCTGACTTTTCAAAATACAGTTGTAACAACCGGTGTGGAGCAGAACAAAGAAACGCCTCATTGACGTTAGTTACGGATAATCATTTACACAGATGTTACTGTGATAAACTATGTGATGACTTCGGTGACTGCTGTTTTGACTTCGACACATTGTAAGTTTCCATTTCGCCGAAATTTAATAGTATCAGAGGGATTGAAAATAAGTTTTAGGAAAAATGACGACGTTTTTAGTTTTTTAAAGAAACTTCGGATAACTGAAATCAAAATAAGAAATGTTTGATGTAAAGGAATTGGTTTCTACTGCTCTGAGTTTCAGTGTAAATTTTTAACACAGGTACGATACAGGTCGCTACCTGTTATGTCGATAAGACCACTGTAGACATTTCGCCGTGTGGGTCCTCGAAAAGTTTAACATACGGACCAGAATTCTCGCATCTTTGAAGATTTAAAGGCTTTAATAAAGTCACGTAGAAATCTCTGTTCTGAGGCTTGGTTGCCGGATTTTACATCTTGAACTCGGCACACTACTAACTTCCAAATTATACATGACACTTGTAAACATTCATTTACAATAAGTGTATTCGACAAGTGTCTGTTCAATATTTAAAGATGTCGTTGGCTTTCTTAAAACGTATGCAAGGCGTGCGATAAGAATATAAGAGAAAGAGTGGCAAAATTTTTGTTGTTGTGATTTTTTAGAATTTAAATAAGAAAGCATCATTGGTAATCGACAATTTTCTTAAAATAATTTCAACAGAAAATTGAAGGCTGATCGCTTGTTGGTTTTTCATAGCAGCAGGCAATTTGTATAAATAAATTTCACTGTGTTAATTCATTAACGGTCTGATCAGTTGGAGAGAAGATATTAAATAGGACAATATTCTTCTTCCCGTTTCCTTCGTGACAAACGTTTTACATTACCTTGCAACAACTCTCATTAAAAATTCCACATAGATAAGAAGTGTTATTAACGTAGTTACATGGAAGAAGCGAAATTATTTTAAATCAATAAATTGGAATTCACATGAAATGCAATCCCATTTTTCATGTTACAGATGCAGAAAACGTATTTATCCTCAGACCACTGCTCTGAGTTTGAATGAAACCTGCTTTGCACTAAAGAACGAAATAAGTCAGGCAGAGTACACTGGTTATGCAGTTTGTAACAAGTGCCCGCAAACCTGGACAGAAAAAAGCATGCAGGAAAAATGTCAAGATGAGAATCAAAGCGACCCTTTAAGGAATTTGCCAGTCTTCGACCAGGACAGTCACGTTACGTATAAAAATATTTTCTGCGCGCGGTGCAATGGTGCAGGAAACACGACATACTGGAAGCTGCAGTTCGATTGCGGGAAATGGTTTAATCTGACAGATGTCAATTTAGGCGATAGTGTGGCTCTTTTACGTCAGAATTGCTCGGTTAATGAAACACCGGAACTTCGCCAGTTAAACTTTCTAAAGCGATGCGTTTCTCGGTATCAAGACTGCCACAACATCAGCCGAGAGAAAAACGAGTGTTACTGCCAAACCGAGTGTCTGAGGTATGCTTTTCCAGTCTGCTCTGATTCCAAGAAGATACGATTTCGAAACCTACAGTGTGCTTTGTGCAATGGTTTGAAGCCAAATGAGCTGGAAACTGAATGCGACTCTAGCCGTGAAAACATATCACCTCCTCTGACTATACTCTTTGATTTCACTTCCACATCTAAGTACAGCGTTGTGGTAGAAGATAGGAAAGAGAATGTAAGAACTACAAAAGAGTTCTCATGCCGTCTTGATGAGGTTTACGATCCCTTCGTGGGAAGCTGCAAAAGGATCGTCTCAACGGAGGATTATCAAGAAAACGCAAGATTACATCCGAACTGTACGTCCATAGCGTTTAATAAAACGGACTATTTGCAGATATCTAACGGTACATTTTACTTGAAACTTCACAACAAGATATATCGCAATACTACATACACGATTCGTGACGGCAAATTACTGTTGTGTGTGAATTTTTCAAGAAATTCGTCAAGCACAGTAAACGAAGATGGCAAACATAAGATCGCGAAAGCTCTGCCATTTCTGAATTTTTTCACTTCCATTGGATGTATAGTGTCAATGGTTTCTCTACTCCTTCTGTTGATTACCTATATCCTGTTTGCTGAACTGCGTAACTTACCTGGGAAGATCATAATAAACTTGGCATTGGCTGTGTTGCTGTACCAGAGCGTCTTCTTTTCAGCAGTTAAAACCGACGATCAAGACACTCGCCTGGCAGTCGCTGTTCTTCTTCATTTCTTTGTTCTTTCTTCCTTTACGTGGATGAACGTTATGGCTTATGATGTACATCGGACTTTTACGAGCGCTTCAGGTAGGTTGGCTAAGTAGTTCACTAATTCATAGACAGCGGTGGCAATTATATTGTTTTCATTTTTGCCTATATATCACATAGCTCCACGTATTGGGTTAATTTTTTAAAAATAAATTTTCAATTATAAAAATCCCATATCTGCTCTTGGTGACTGTTTTGGGTAAACGGCATTCATAGAGGTCAAATTGAATGCGTGACTACCGTATTTACTCGAATAAGCGCCGCCCTGGAATAAGCACCGCATTTGGGACAAAAAAGTTAATAAGCGCCGCAGTGCCAATGCGACGCTCATTCGAGGAATTTTGTTTCACTAAAAACAACACTACAAAGCAACTCTAAAACAAACCTAGACATTTCTTTTCATCAAAAGCGACGTTTTTCAGTTCAAAGTGATTGTTTTATCGCTCGCCCATTAGTTTTTATATCCAAAATTCTTACAATATGTAGTTCTGTAAATGTTGTGAAGGCTGCGAACTTAACCAGGACAGCTAGCTGCACTTTTCTCCCAGAAACAGATGTATACTGACAATCAAAAAACGCTATTTATTCAATGTGGCGTCCAAATTTTAAATACGCACCGCCCTCGAATATGAGCCGCACTTAAAATCATGTAAAATATATGTGAGGGTCGGAAGTTAAAATATGCACAAAGGAGAACGCTTCGTGGGGGTTGGATGAGTTTGTACATGTAAAACAAATTTTAAACGGCTTTCTGATCTGTCCTTTGTCAACGTTTAAAATTTATGCGCTTAACTTTTCGATATTTCTTTTAAAGAGGGTGTTGTGGCACATCGTCAAAATCAACACGGAGGCTATACGAAACGTCTCATGAAGTATTGTCTGTATGCCTGGGGATCTCCAGTGTTGTTCGTGTTTGTTTGCGTTGTAGTTGATCATGTCCGAAAAGGATCTATTGGATATGGTAAGTGTCGACAAGTGAGAAAAGTTTGTAGTTTGCATATGTCGCGTCCTCGTTTTGAACCTGCTTTAATGTTCAATAATTGTACCTGCACTTTCAACAGTTTTAATACGATTGTTTGGGTGATATCACTTTTTATACGTACCTTCAATAAAGGATATATTAAGTAAAATAAGATTAATCAACAACATCCTCTGTCGCGATATAGAATCCAGAAAAAAAATTATATGTGTCATAAAAACTGGAAAGTCGACTTTGCCGATATTTCGTGTTTATTAAAAACACTTCATCAGGGCAACATAAAATAAGTATATACAATCAGTATACTTTGTCAAACTATATTTTCCAACTTATGTATTTTGTTTGAATAAACAGGGCAAGGAGAAGAGGAATGTTTCATATCTCAACCTCAAGCAATTCTTTATTCGTTTGTTTTGCCCGTTACACTGCTGATAATTTTCAATATGTTTGCATTGGGACACACTGTGATTTATATTGTTAATTCGCGAAAGGTGAGGAACATCATTGCCTCATCAGAGATTAATTAATGAAGCCATTATGCCGAAGTCGGTTGTACATGTGAAAAATAGAGAAAGGAGGAAGCTAGAATGAATGAAGAAAGGAGGAAGCTAGAATGAATGAATGAATGATTGAACGAACGAACGAACGAACGAACGAACGAACGAACGAACGAACGAACGAACGAACGAACGAACGAACGAACGAACGAACGAACGAACGAACGAACGAACGAACGAACGAACGAACGAACGAACGAATGGACAATGAAAAATGGATGGAAGGATGCAGGAATGACTGCCACCCCGATAAGGTAACCTAGAAACTGATTTGTATTCAAGTTGAAAGAGTAAGAATCTGACTCAAACTGACTCACTGACTGATTGATAAAGTAACCTAGAAACTGACTTGCTAATCAAGTTGAAAAAGTTGATTGACTGGTTGCCTAATTAACTGACAAATGACTCACTAACTCACTGACTTACTGACTGGCTAATTGGCTGACTGGCTGATTGACTGGACTAAAGGAGGCATAAATAAGTAGATTCGGATTCGTTAGTTGTGGATCATCGCTCTCTTTGGACCTCTTTGTATTTCAGAGAACACAGCAAGTAAAAAATCGGCAACATGGCACCAGCGTAGCTGTGATTTGTGTGAAAATGGCTTCAGTGATGGGTGTCACATGGATTCTTGGAATTGCTGCAAACTTGAAAGCTTTGTCATTCTTGTGGTACCCGTATGTGGTTTTAAACAGTTTTCAAGGTACGTAAAAAGACATATTTTGGTTTTGAATCGAGATCGGTACAATGGTTGGTCCAGGAATCGAACCAGGGCCACATTGGGCGCCATCTAACCACTGTGCCATTCCTGCTCCCTCCAAAGGTACGCTGTATAAAGACTATTAAATAGATTTAGCCAAGTCTAAAAGCGGAGCTCAAAAATTTACTGACCATATGACAGAAATGTAGCACTTGAGCCCGCGATCCAATGGAAACCATTATTTGGTCTGCGGTAAACTTAAAAAAAAACATTCGAACTCGATTTGTTCTATAGTTCTATGTTCTATGCGATATGGTCATGTGATACTGGTCAGCGGATACCTTGTTTTGACAGCTTTTAATTGAACATGACATGGATGTCCAATATCAAAGATGCAAGCTGGCGTTAACCATAACCTTAAACCGATTTCTGGAGTATGGCCGCCATGTTGAAGCAACTTCGTCGCACGCGCCCGCGAGCCATGCCGCCTGCATGATGACCATGAAAAATCAAAAGCATGGGTCTGTTAATTTTTTATGGGTATGAGGCTCTGCTTTGCGGCCCTTCGGGCCGCTGGGAGCTCCGCTAATAATTTCTACCTTCTTCCTCGCCACCTTACATAAATTCTGAAGCTTCTTTATCCTTTATCTACAGGGCTGTTCATTTTCCTGTCATTTGCTGCTAGTGGAAAGGCATTGAAGTTGTACAGAAGTAAATTGGCTGGAATCCTCAAAAATCATACAAAAACGAGAGAAGCAGACAAGAGGAATTAAATCTACAACTGTAACCACGCCAATAAATATCAACATACGTAGGAAACGCACATGTAAATAACGAATGACAAGTGGCGTGAACAAATATTAATCTCAGTCTTGGCACACCCCTAAGTAACTAAAAGCAAACATGACATGTTGCTAAGCCTAGACTTAGTTAGCTCCATAATTAAATAATTAGATTAGAATTAATTAACTAATTAAAGAATAAGATAAATAAATGGAATAAATAAGACAATCACTTTGAAACAATAATAAAAAACGCCATTATCAAATGCAAATTGTAAGTTTCAAACTTTGGTTCATTTTCGCTCATTCCCTTTCGGAAAGTTTATCGTCAATTTTCTCAAAATGAGACCCATTGTTTGAAAACAACAGCAAAAACAAGCGACCTAAGAGCCAATATTTTTAAACAATTTTGCACTCAAAAGTAGAGGTAATCAAGAAAAAAATGCCCCCTGTCTCGACCAATCAAAATTCAGTATTTTTTATTACCCTCTGTTATAATTATAGTGAAGTTGAAACCAACAAACATTCATCTTAAGCCACCTATACTTGGGACGGACTTATTGTTGATGCTTTTAATTTTAATTTTAAAAAGACCAATTCTCAAATAAAAAAAAAAACAATAAAAAACAAAAACGGAACTCTAGCTACATAGTGAAAGGCACCCCACCTTCCCACCACTGTAAATGCGTTTTTTTTTCTCTCCAAACTCGATGATATAAAAACTAAAGGGAATGTCAGTCTTTTTTTTTCTCTTCTCCCCTCTCTTCTTTACCTTTCAGCGCTGTATTTCTTTTTTTGTTTCCCTTTCTTGTGGCGTTTTAAAACAATTCGCGCAGTAACGTACTTGTTCAAGAATACTGACGTCACTTTTCTTTGACCCGGTTTTGATAAATTCAGACATATATAAATCAATAAGAGCTACTCACAGAGAAGCTGTAAAACATACCAGTGCATGATTCCCGGTGCAAAGCCCGGTTTACAGCTTCATAATTATCCATTACATGTTCTTTCGTCGTCCTCGGATAAAAGGAAGTTTATTTTAATTTAATTTAAAGGACGAGCAAGTTTCCCTTCCCAGACCTTTCATTTATGTCGAACAATTAAAGTAGCTAATTACATGCTTCATCTAGAGACAAATCTGAATATAAATTAAATTTATCTAAAATATATTTATATTCGCAGACTGTAAAATTTTCAGCACTGACGGCGTTTTTATCGCCCTTCGCAAAGTTAAGATACATTACGATTTTCGTAGACGAATGTCGTGACTGAAAGTCGATTTATTTTTAGCGTCATGCCATGAAATTTACAACTCTTTGAATTAGATTCATTTACTAAGCGAAGCCTTAGATGAGGGTCCTGAAGGGGTAAAATGGGAACTGGGATTTACCTATTTTTACTGGGATTTGCATATGTTTTTACTGGGAAAATGGGATTTGGGTCACTGGGACTGGGATTCACAACCAGAAAATGGGAATGGGAAGCACGTCAGTACATGAAAAAAAAAAAAAAAAACATATATTTCAGGCTCAATAATATTCCTCAAGGCATAGTTACAATGTTGAAAACTCTGAAACAAAACCAACGCCTGCACGCAAGTGTCTTTCAAGTGGCGGTCAATTTTCCTGTCAGTGATTTAGTTACTCAGCGGAATAGCTATGACTGAGCATGCTCAAACTAGCGTAATCTAATATGGGCGAAACACATCCTCGTACCCAGGGTCTTCGTTCTCTTTGAACAGCGGTCTGGAAACGAGCGAGCCTGGAAGGTTCTGATTGGAAGTCCAGCAATATCGGACTTCAGGTTGAATTGCGCATGCTTAGCTTTAAAAACCATGACTCAACGATCTTCTTGGTATTTACTTCCGGCCATTTTATTGTTTTTAAAACCAATCAAAATCAATCTTGCAACGGAGCTTTTAAAAGTCGCTCGTGTCGTCAAGATTGCGCAGAATGGAACGAAGACTCGAGGTACGAGATTGGACAAATCATGTGACCGCAATTCCTCTACTAACCTAGTAACACACACGGAAAATTGTGAATAAGACATTCCTCTGAACTGCTCACTCAAAGAACTGGAGAAAACGTTAATACGGATGTGTTGAGTTGAGAATTTCAGAAAACGAAAGGGGTTTACCGATTTCAACTAGCAGAAATAAAAACAGGATTTGGGACAATTACAACAACACAGTTACTGCACATATAGAGCGTTTGAGCCTTGATTTTTCATGCACTGGGATTTACCAAAAATTTCACTGCTGGGACTGGGATTTGAGCGAAAAATAGGCTGGGAAATGGGATTTAAGCAAAATTTTGGCTGGGAAATGGGATTTAGAACCCCCCCTTCAGGACCCTCTTAGATGCATAACTAAAATGCAACATCAAACACTCAGTGGTAATCAAGCCCTTTTTATTACTCAATCTCTACCACTAATTTATTTCGGTGTTTTTAAGCTCTCAGCAATAACTATAGCAAGTGATGAACGTTTACATTTCAAGCTAAAATTTGAGTAACATTATCTGAAATTTAATATTTGGCATATTTACCAAAGACTGTCCTTCACGCTTTAATAGACCAAATATTAGATCACAAGGAGCTACAAGGAAAATGCGTTAATTGGCTATCCGAACTCAAAAGGATGATTCCAAATTGACATTTGGGTTCTTTTACGTCCTGTTTTGCTTTTTTTAAAAGTTTCACTTCAGGGGCTAGAAATAACAACATAAACAAGTCATACATTTATGGTATAGATAAATGAATCTTACACTTTAATTATAGTTTAAAGATAATTACATTTTCAAAAAAGGAGACAGACACCCATCATTCGAAATATTGCAAATTCATCCCGAGATTTTAATCTCAGGTCGTCAGATTACAACCGTTAATTTATACATACATTAATAATTTACTGTTAAATCTGCATTTCAAACACGTTCGCTAATGAAAACGCAGCAACACACAACGCCTTTTTGGATGGAAACCAAGGTACTCCCATGCAAGCAAAAAAGACAATTAACCACAAACTCGAGGTTTATCTGGAATACGAGAACTTAAGCACTTAATAGATCGATTCAATATCCCCGAATATCCCTGTCATATCGAAAGGTGGTAAGTGTTTTCCATTTAAAAATACCTTGGTGTTTATTGTTTTACTACTTTTCTTTAAGAAGAAAATGAATGATCAAAATGAATTTCCAAGATTTCACAAGAGAAATAGAAAGGAATAAACCGGAACAATGTTTTCGACCAGCCGATCACTTGTCATAAAAATTAAATATCAAATGATATCTCACTGTACCGAAATCTGAAGCCTACAAAATTGTTAAAATGTGTCTAGGTAATTGTGTTTTTATTGAAAGCACGACTCTTTTGATGCTTACACGGTTTCATTTCCGATGCTCTCTACAGCCTTTTGTTGTACGTTATATTTCTAAATTACGAATTATTTCATGGGCTTTATTTCAGTTTTAAACATCCAATTTTCAGACACCAAACAATAGGGGGTATATATCTTGTCAGAAATGACCGGATTTTAACGTCCAAAAAGACAGGTGTGTTTTAATCTATAACAACACGTTTAATTGAAGTAACTTTGTGCGTTATCTGAGTTAGAGCTTCATGCCGAATTGTTATTTCTAAGGAGAGGTACATTTGGTGAACGTTACAATAACTCGTTAAAAAAAAACACTACACCGTTGTGCCTTTGAAATTCAATGTCACCACCAGTTTACAAAATTTACTCAACACAAAATGCTTTCCAAGTTGTAATAAGACGTTTGCTCTTTCAAGAAAAGTAACAAATAAGCCTTACTCTGAGTTATTCGATAATAAATCTGTATATAAACGTTTTTAAAGCATGCAAGGATCAGTTGAAGCGGAGGTTTAAAGGCATTGACTCGTTGGTGAGAAACCGAAAAGGTGGGTACGGTAAATTTTATTATTTTATACCAGTGTTTGTGTGGCTGGGACAGGTTGCTAATACAATTGATTCATGACTTCAAATTAATAAGAAAATCTTAAATATCCAGTAAAATAAAACACCATAAAAACGGTTCAGCACCTTAGCAGAAATCAAGAAATTTTCCACAACCAAAATAGGTAAAAGTAGGTGTCAAACTGTCGAAGCTGCAATGAAAAAAGGGATAATTTTCTTTTGTAATATATGTGGCTGATTTTATATTGGTGGTTTATGTTTCTTCAAGAAGGTTTCCTTACGCAAATACTGCAACTATTCCCACATGCATCAATTAAGCAGCTGGTGATATACCGATAACAGAATGACAAGCTTTGAAATTTATGTTTAATAAAGCTAAACATACAGAATATCATGTGGATATTTCGAGATATTACTTAATAAATCTGGAGACCTTTCTGTAGACAACCAATTAAGCCAATAACTTTATACTGTGAAAAGAAAGCCGTCCTTTCATGTATTTTGCTATTTTCAGGTATACACAGAAAATGTTGTTCATTCATCGACATCTACACGTTGTATTATTTCTTGTGGTGTTTTGCTTGACAAGCTGTTTTTGGAAGGAAATCGAGGGCCGAGTCACAGGTGATAATTACTAAAATCTCTTCTGATCGATTCACTTCACTGGGGACCCAAGGTCGCCGTAACTTTGGGCGACTTAAGGCGACTTTAGGCGATTTAAGCTTATTTTGTCCAAAATTACGGGCGATTTTGGGCGATTAAAGGCGATTTTGGGCGACTTTAGACGATTTTGAGCGACTTTAGGCAATTTTAGGTGTCCTTTTAGGCAATTTTAGGTGACTGACCTAAGTACAGTTGTGGTATACATGCACATGGGAATCATCATGGTACACCATAAAGCATTGTTACAGAAAATATCTATACTATCTATAAAACAACTTAGAGCGTTTTAGGGTGACTTAAGGCGACTTTAGGCGACTTTGGGCGATTTTGTGCGATTTTGGGTCCCAGAGTAGGCGATATACAATGATAATATTACTGTATAAAATGATGTGCTGCACATGATGTTTCGAGACAAGGTTGTGTAAAAGTTTCCCGCCCCACGCACTCGCACATAGCAACATTTGCATTGACCATGTATGCAAATTAAGGACTTCCCAATTCGAAATAATCAGTTTTGGCAAGGACAGATAGCTTTATTTATCAGGTTCTTAAGCATTAAATTATCGACGAAATAAGATATATATATATTATTGAATTTTCTCGTCTGTATGCGAGCTCTGGCCTCAATTTATGGGAATCATATTCACCTGAAACTGTTAAGTGGTAGGCTAGCATTTTCAAATAACATTGATTTATTAAAGGGACTTTGTCACGGGGATTTCAGCTTTACCCGTGAAAAACATTATCTTTAAACATTAAACGGAAGATAGAAATCAAACTTCGGCTATAAATATCGATTTTATTGAAGGCGCTCGGAAACAACTTGAAAGCGTTGCAAACGTTTTCCAATTGCAACCCATTTCCATCCGAGCCATCCGCAGTCAAACGCACTTTTAAACAGTTTTACTGCTCTAATATCATAGATGACAAATTACTCCTTAATTTTGGCGTGCAACGTTAATTTATAATTTCACATGTGAAATCATAAAATTGCCATAGCAACGTAGTTAGCGGCAAGATGGCGTCCGTAATAAAAGATGTTTTTTAAGAGGCTTAAACTTTGTACATTTTCGCTTGAATTTCATCTTAGCCAGCTAGCCTTGGCCTGTTATAAAACTTTTGATGATATTTTATATTTCAAAACGTCAAAACGACTTCTAGACACTTAAGCCAATTACATATATGGCATCGAGCGGATTTTTGAGCGTTTTACACGGGCACCGTTTTCCGTTCATTCAAGACGAAATACGGTCATAATGTGAGAAATAATTAAAAGTTGATTCATCTTTGAAACTTAATGTCAACAGCAAAAAGGAATCTCTAAAAGGTTTTCATCAAAGACTAAAAAACTTGCGAACTTGAGCAAAATGTATGCCTTCAACTTTTCAAAGCTCGAAGTTTGCAATGAAATATACCAGTCAAAAACTTACGATTGCAAACGTATTTTTTCACCTATGATATTAAAATGTAATCAAATGGTATACTCGTGAAATTAGGAAATAATTTCACTTGCGTTTTGTGCTATTAGCAATTTGACAAAACGCGCGTGAAATTACTACCTAATTTCACTCGTCACCATTTGATTACCAATACTAATATAGAAATTGTTAATTAAAATGGGCCATTATTTTTAAGTTTCCTACGACACAAATATTAATTCAGCTGTAAATGTTGGCTGTTCAAAAATCTGTTAAAATACGTGACATAGCCCCTTTAATTTATAGCTTTTGTTGCTGATATTCTATTCTTTTTACATTCTGCACCACGTTTAGGTAAGGTTGTTGTGGAAGCTAACTCATCTACCAGGGTGTTGCCGTCATCTTCTCCAACTGTTGACAAGGACTGGAATACAGAAACTATATCTCTTTCATCGCAAGGTTCATTCCTTGCCTCGCGATCGTTGCGACTACAGCCATTAAAAGAAGACGGACAATCTTCAAGGCAAAGATCTATTGTGATATCACAATCATTGAACCAGCCTCCTCATCCACCATCCTCGCCTTCAGACGGACAAATGCCGTTATTTCCAACTTTACCACCTGGTACCGTACAACCTCCAGGATCACCGTCTTCGTCATCCGATGGCCAGCTTCCGTTATCCCCATCGTCTTCCTCTGGCGGAAATCTGCAACCGCCACCGTTTCTTCCATCATCCTCGCCTTCAGACGGACAAATGCCGTTATCTCCACCTTTACCACCTGGCGCCGTACAGCCTCCAGGATCACCGTCTTCGTCATCTGATGGCCAGCTTCCGTTACCTCCATCATCTTCCTCTGGTAACCCACCATGTCCACCGTCTCTTCCATCATCATCACCTTCAGACGGGCAAATACCGTTACCTCCACCTTCACCACCTGGCGCTGTACAGCCTCCAGGATCACTGTCTTCGTCATCTGATGACCAGCTGCCCTTACCTCCATCATCTTCCTCTGGTTGGAATCCGCAACCTCCACCGTTTCTTCCGCCATCATCACCTTCAGATGGACAAATGCCGGTATCTCAACCTGCACCTCCTGGAGCTGTACAGCCTCCAAGACCACCGTCTTCGTCAGTTGATGGTCAACTTCCTTTACCTCCAGCATCTTCCTCTTGTGGGAATCAAACGCCTCCACCACCTTCTGGCGGAGGAGCAGATGCAGGTGGAAACCTCCTAACGACCACTGCTACAACTGGTTTTACGACTGTGCCTCCTCCTACGGGGCCTCCTCTTGACTCTTTCCTTCTCCGTTCTCTGCGCCCCAAATGCAGCCCAGATGCGGTCCCTACCGATGGTACGGTCATAAATGTATTTATTCCTCGCGAAGCGAGGCCGAAGGCCGAGCGTAGCGGGATGTATAATTTTGTCCCTCAAAGGGCTCAGGCGGGATGAAATCTCGTGTGGAGTTTACGGTGATATTTGTGAGCTTGGTGTCTGGCGGAAATGACGTCACACGGCCGCGCGCTGGTGGCCTAGTGGTGTGACGCGCTGGCTTGAAATCAGATCTTCGGGACTGAGGGCAGGGGTTCGAATCTGGCTAGGTTTTTTTTTTTTTTTTTTTTTTTTTTTTTTTTCTACTATTATTTTTTTGTGGGTTCGAATCCTGAGCCTTTCATTTTTATCATTTTTCTTTTCGGATTAAAATAACACTGATTTCCACATAATACTCCCTCAACGCCTATTCAGGCTATAAACTGCTGGCCGTTGAAAACTGTTCATTGCCTGCTGTATTTTGTCCAAGTCTCTGTAATCGGGCAGTTCATTGTTGTTCAGTTTCTGTTTGTATTCTGTCTGCTGTATTTTGTCGAAGTCTCTGTAATCGTGCAGTTCGTTGTCGTTCAGTTTCTGTTTCTATTCTGTCTGCTGTATTTTGTCCGTTACTAGGCAACAATAACCCAGAGCTTCGCGAGGCCCTGCGAGTCACGTATTACTAGTATATATATATATATATGTCAGAATTTATCAAAACCGGTTCAAAGAAAAGTGTCGTCAGTATTCGTGAACAATTACGTTACTGCGCGAATTGGCTTAAAACGCCACAAGAAAGGAGAAAAAAATACAGCGCTGAAAGGTAGAGAAGAGAGAGCAGAAGAGAAAAAAAGACTGACATTCGCTTTAGTTTTTATATCATCGAGTTTGAAGATAGTTTCTGGCTAGAAAAAAAACGCGTTTACAGCGATTGGTGCTTAAAACGGTGAAAACTTCCTTGACCTGGTTTTGATAAATTCAATTTAACTTAACAAGAAGCGATGTTTTAAAACATTAGACAATAAAAAGCTGCGATAAAATGTTGCTTAAAAACATATTACGATATTACGTCGTTTATTAAAAAAGTTCTTTTTAATAAGTTTTTAAGAAACATTTTATCACAACTTTTGATTGACAGTTTAAACTCTTGAGTAAATTAAAATAAATTAAAGTAAAGTTGAGATAAAATCTTTAAGGTGAAAACTAAGCCATGAATATTAAGAATGATTTTGGGACTAACAGAAAAGACGATCGATTGTACTTGGTATTTATTAGTTAGATATATTGTCATTGTTTAGTGATCTTTTACTGCGCTATTTTTGACTATTTAAGGCGTGATGTAAATCGTGATCGCCTCTTAATAATTTTTTTGTTTTTGGATTCCAGCTCGATGTATCATGTTGAGCAGTTACAAACTCACTTACAACTACAGTAACATTTAAAAATGCTAGACCCCCCCCCCCCCCCCTCTCCTGCAATACGACTGTAATATAGGGTAACTGTTTTTTGTGTTGTTTAAGACTCTCTAGGCCCTAAATGGGATGAACACATTCGCCTCTTAATACAGCGCTGCATTGTGAGTTATACTGACTTCAAGAAGTACAGTTGTAAAAATCGCTGTGGACTGGAAGAGAGAGACGATTCTGTGCCTATATGGAGCAACCACTTACCCAGATGCTTCTGTGATAAATTCTGTGATGACTTTGGTGACTGTTGTTTTGACTTCGACGCATTGTAAGTTCCTTTATTTCTAGTCTACCGTGAATTTCTTGTAAATAACGACCCACTGAAAGAGACCGCCTTACTAAAGCAGCAATGAAACTTCACGGCTTCTTGTAAATTCTGAAAGTAACGATCCCCCAAAAGTAGAATGCTCAAATGTAGTGCCACTTTCTAAAAAAAAATAGAAACTGAATGCAAAGCAAAGGTCATCCACTAGGACTGGTCACTGCAAATACTGATCCACATTACACAGACACAAACACAAACCCAGACCAAAATCCATCCACTAGCAGACCTGGCGCAAACAAATTTACAACTATATTAAATGAGAGCATTTTCTAGTTTTTTTGCAAGGAGTAGGCACAGTTTCACAAATACATTGTTTGTTTCACAGATGCCGAAGGCATGTTAATCCTTTTAAAAGCCCCTTGACTTCGAATGAAACCTGCTTGGTTCTTAAACACGGATTTATCCCAGGATACATTAGTTATGCAGCTTGGAACACGTGCCCGCAGAACTGGACAGAGGGAAGCGTGCGTCAAAAATGTCAGGATGAAGATCAAAATAACATTTTTAGGAATTTGCCAGTATTCGACAGAGACAGTCACGTGACGTACAAAAATATATTTTGTGCGAGATGCAACGGTGCTGTAAACACGGCATACTGGACTCTCAAATTCAGCTGTGCTAAATGGTTTAACACAACGTCCTTCAATTTTACCAGTGGTATGAGCCTTTTGCACAATAATTGCTCGCTTAAAATAACGCCAGTAGACTTTCAAGAAAGATATTTAAAACGATGCATTCCTCGGTTTCAGGACTGCAGTAGCATCCACCAAGAGAAAAATGAATCATACTGCCAAACAGAGTGTCTGAGATACGCTTTCCCAGTCTGTTTCGATACAGGAAGGATACGATTTGGAAACCTGCAGTGTGCTTTGTGCAATGGCTTTAAACCAAGTGATCTCGCATGTGACTGTCTTTCTGGAAGTCGTCCGGGAATCTCTTCTCTCACTATCCTTTTCGATTTTAGCTCCACATCCATGTCTATTAAAGTACACGACAGACAACAGCAGGTGAATAAATACGATGAGCAATTTTGGTCTTGTTCTTCGGATGAGGTGTACGATCCATACGCTGGAAGCTGCAAAAAGATCGCCTCACCCGGATCGTATAACCATTGGCAGAATAAACACAACGAAACTCAGGCATGGGATCCAAACTGTACTTTCATAGCGTTTAATGAATCAGATTACATGCAGCTTCCTAACGGTTCCGTCTACTTGAAACTTCACAACAAGACATATAGCAATACTACATACAAGATCCATGACAACCGATTACTGCTTTGTGTAAATTTCTCGAGGCATCTCAATGGAACGGAAAAGAAACGGGCCATCTACAAGGTCAAATCGACACCGGCATCTCTGCGCATTATTACTTCAATCGGATGTATAGTGTCAATGGTTTCTTTAGTTCTTCTGCTGATTACGTATATCCTGTTTGCTGAACTGCGTAACTTACCTGGGAAGATCATAATAAACTTGGCATTGTCTCTATTGCTGTACCAAAGCGTCTTCTTTTCAGCGGTTAAAGCAGACAATCAAGACACATGCCTGGCAGTCGCTGTTCTTCTTCATTTCTTTGTTCTCTCCTCTTTCACGTGGATGAACGTTATGGCATATGACGTGCATCGGATTTTTACTCCCACAGGTAAGTTACTTGGCTAATATTCAGTGATCATGTTCGCGTGTGGCAGGCGCGATGGCCCAATGGTTAGCGCGCTCGACTCCGTGTTCTTGTTTGTGTTCTTGAGCAAGACACTTTATTCCTACAGTGCCTCTCTCCAGCCATGCAGGAGTATTTGTAAATGGGTACCGGCGGATTTACTGCTGGGAGGTAACGCTGCGATAGACAGGCATCCCATCCAAGGCGGAGAAGCAATACTCCATTAAAATGTAAAATGTACAATAATAGCGCCCTATCAGCATATGTCACATTTGCTACACTTATCTATTAGCAATGAACTAGTTCCTTTATAATATGTAGGGGTCATGAATGGTCTATTAACATTTTACAGTGCTCGCAAAATTAGGCTTCTACTCAGAATGCTCGCAAAATGTTAGTGGGTGCTCGTTTGCTCGTGGTCGCATATTTTTACAAGAGCTCGCATGCTTGGTTTTTAGTGGAGGAAGCTTTTTGATAAGTGCTCGTTGCTCGCAAGGCTAACTTTTGCCAATGCACGTGCTCGCGAAGAAAAACGCTTCGCTCGCATGCTCGTTAATGCTCGCAAAGACCATTCGAAACCCCTATATGTAAGTATTTTCTCTTAATCACTCAAAAGATGGCGTTGCGGCAAATCGAGAAAGAAGCCACAAGAAACGTCTGATGATGTATTGTCTGTATGCTTGGGGAACCCCTTCCGTTGTCGTGCTTGTGTCTGCCACAGTTGATCATTTCAAAAAGGGCTCTATCGGATACGGTAAGTACACTGGACTGTATCTGCGTTACAAGACGCTATAATGTAAAATAAACAGGAAATGATCATGAGTTTAAATTTAGCACATACACATGAGCTGAAAAATCAAGGCTATACAAGTTGCTGCACTTGAATATCTATATTGTTAAGTGGCACCATTTTGGTGGTTGAGTGGTAGAGAAGAATTTTTAAAAGCACTATATATAGCTGGCATACGTTGTTTTGAATTAACAGGACAAATTGAGGACAACTGTTTCATATCGCAACCTCAAGCCATCCTTTATTTGCTTGTTTTGCCCGTTGCTCTGCTGATGCTTTTCAATCTGTTTGCATTGGGGCACATTGTGTTTCATATCGTCAAGACACGCAAGGTGACCAAAATCATTAATTAAATGTGAATTCATTTATGAAATAATTGATAATAAGAAGTATGAATAGCCCAAATCGTCTACCACTGTCAAAATACAGCTCAGACTAGCTCACAACTGGCACAGTGGCAGAGGGTCTAAGTAAAGACTTATTGCCAGGTAAATAAGAAGATTAAGGACCAACTGACTATTAAACAGACAAACAAATAGTTAGACACTGATAGAAAGGCAGGTAGAGACAGACAGACAGACAGACAGACAGACAGACAGACAGACAGACAGACAGACAGACAGACAGACTGACAGACAATAGATCGACTGAATTGAAGTGCCCCTTTTAGAACTAAAATTAATTATAGTCAACTGCTGTAGCAGTTATGAATAGCTAGCTTTTGTAGCGTTCGCTGGGAAAGAGGACTGAGGTTGTGAGACACTGAAAAGCTGGTGATTATACCTAATAACTGTCTAGTACCGAGCTGTGAATGGACTTACCCACTATGAAACTGACCGTCCCTTTAGGGTAGACGCATGCAATAGATACAGTAATCGTTTTTGTGCAAGATATCATATTATTACAAGTTATCACTTTTTATATCCTTTAGGAAACGCAGCGAGTAACCAATCAGAGGCAAAGCACCAACATAGCTCTAATTTGCGTTAAAATGGCTTCAGTGATGGGTGTCACATGGATTCTTGGAATTGCTGCAAACGTGAAAGCTTTGTCATTCTTGTGGTATCCGTTTGTGGTTTTAAACAGTCTTCAAGGTACATATCCTTTTATTAGTTTTTACTGTTATACAATACATAGAAAAAGCAAAAATTATCGCTGCATTCAGTCGGAGAAAATATAACAAGTCTCCTGCAATATAATCAGGAGCGTTCGTCTTATGAAATGTCTGCTTTAATTAAATTTGTTAAGATAATGCGAGAAGAAAAAAAGATTACCGCTTAAGAAAAGGGTTATACAGTATATAGTTTTCACCGTCTTGCCAACCGTTTCGTCTCATTGTTTAGTGTACTGATTTGCTCTACTGTTAAGCTGCATGTTGATTTCGTTAAGCAAAAAGAAATTAGCTTTTTTTGTTAAAGGAGAAGTTCACTCCAGAATGGCCATTAATTTTTTTACGCCAATAAAAAGTTTATGCAAAGATATGTTATTCACCAAAATTTCAGCTTCTAACGAGCGCTTAAACCCTACGAAATCCTTTTCTGAAGTAGCCCAAAACTCGACAACTGAACGCCGCCATCTTGGAGCTGTTAATGTATGCGTGACGTCAAAGAGCTCAGTCTGAAGTTGAGCGGGAAAATTTTAATTACTTCAAACTCCTTGTTTCTTTGTAGTGGCTTTTGTTTGTCAAAATGCCTGTTTGTGCAGCTCCATTTTGCTTAAACAGTGCTCCAAGACAAAAAGGGGTATTTCCGTTTTCATCGTCTTTCAATATTTAAAGAACAATTGCTCAAAAGCGGACACAAATATTTGTGTGTTCCGGCGTTAAATCGGGGTCCGATCGAGTTCATTATCGAAGTGCAATTTTCTGCAACTTTTTCAGGTTGATCTATTATTACCTATCCTTCGAGACCCTCGATTTTTCTCGTCGTCCCGCTCGACAATCTGTCTCTGGGTCTCCGAGGATGATCATGTTACCAATGTTGCAGTATTGCATACGGTACGTGCATGTTGCAATCAAGATTTGTGACAAACAGAACATAAACAACCAATAAGTCCATAAACGGCAATGTCGCCAATGTCCTTCGCGGTAATAAACGTCCTCCTGCACTGTTCGCGTCAGTCATGACGACATGATCGCGAACATTGCTGTTTCGTTTTGTTTACAGCATCCATCCTAGTTATTTTACGCCGGATGTTTCCTTGAACATTATAAAAAATTACCAAAGTAGCAGACCGTACCAGTTTGTCGTAGCAGTGCTACTGAAAAGAATATATTTACTTGTTTGCTTGACCACAAATAATCGCCGGGACCTCGATCAAACGCCCCCAGGGTTTATTTAAAAGTTAGCAGTTTTGACCCGGCGTTTATACGAAGCCGGCGTTTAATCGGGGACCCGCGTTTAATCGAGAAAATACGACGAAGTCAACAACAACAACAGAGAGTTTCTCTGGTTGATTAAAAATCCTCCCTGAAATAAAGTAAAAAAGTGAAATAGCATTATCGTAACATTGGTTGGTATTGCGTCTGCCTTTTTCTTTTTTTGTGGGTATTTTCACTCAGGAGACTGTATCTGTGATCTTCTTCGAAACAGTCTTCCGTATAGTTTTCGGAACACACAAATATTTATGTCCGCTTTGCCAGGAATTTTTCGTTTCTGCCCATTCTTATAATCATGATTCGTGAGCATTTTTCTTTTAGATATTGAAAGACGGTGAAAGGTTTTTTGTATCTCTTAGAGCTCTGTTTGAGAAACATGGAGCTGCACAAACAGGCATTTTGACAAACAAAACGAAACAAGGAGTTTTGAGTATTCAAACTTCAGGCTGAGCTCTTTGACGTCACGCATACATTACTAGCTCCAAGATGGCGGCGTTCAGTTGTCGAATTTTGGGCTACTTTAGAGAAAGATTTCGTAGGGTTTTAGCGCTCGTTGGAAGCTGAAATTTTGGTGAATAACATATTTTTGTATAAACTTTTTATTGGCGTAAAGAAAATAAATGGCCATTCTGGAGTGAACTTCTCCTTTAAAGAAATAAAAAAACGCAACCGAGTGCATTGTTGAGTTACATAAGCACGCGGGAATTTTTGAGAACACGAGAGAAAATTCCCAAGTGCTTATATAACTCAACAATGCACGAGAAGAAAGTTTTTTTTTTCTTTTATGAAATGTTAAAGAAATTGCGCGCGCTAAAACTCGTGACGTAAGCAGCGTGCATTATTTAACAAATAAAGAAGCCTAAGCCATGTTTTATATTGTCATAAAACACGACGGGCATTTGAGAACACGAGGGAAATGTAGAAAACATGAGCCGCAGGCGAATGTTTTCTACATTTCTCGAGTGTTCTCAAATGCCCGGAGTGTTTTATGACAGTATAAAACATGGCTTAGGCTTCTTTCTTTGCTTTATGATATAGATTTTAGACACCGCGAGTGAAAAGTTTAATTAAAAATATGTACAACAAGAGCGAGTAAACAAAGATGAAAAGCAGAAAATAGTTTACGGGAAGACCAGAAAACTGACACAATTTCATACAGTATTCGACGTAAAATAAGGCTAAGCATTTCAGGTAAGTTTGTTACCTTTTAATCTTGATCTTGTCTTTTTGAACTTCGATAAACTTCACCGACTGCACCGAGTGCAATTTCGTCTCAGCATAATATAGTAGTCTCGATGACATCCGTCCCTTGCTTCGTTCGACTTGAACAAGGCGTATAATTTCCAGAAAAGCTATTGCTTCGGATATTCCCGTAAACCTTAATTGTTGTCACAATCAAGTCCCAGCATGAATAGACGATTTAAGAGGAGATTGTCAAAGAAAATCTTCGAAAGGAAACTCTCTCGCTCGCTTTCCTTGCGAGTTTCATTCAACTCAAGCAGTGGACACCGCGCCACAATTTTTCCCGCCTCACTTCGTTTACATCAAAATGAAATGTCCAGTGGATTTATACTTAAAAAGGAATTTAATAAAACAATTATTCCATTCGCCCTTGTTGGATACGAGTGGTTATAGCCAACGAACAGTCAACGACGCGCGAAGCACTCGAGGAAAGCTGACGAAAAACAATAAAACATGATTTTTCTATGTTTTATACTCTGATAAAACATAGGTTTTTAGCCAATCAGACCGCGCGTAGACTCCTATCTATATTATAAAACTCAATAAAGCGAGATAATCTAATCGGCGCGTGTCGCGGGTAAAATGTCGCGTGTCGCGGGTAAAACGTCGCGGGTACACAAAATTGTCGCGGGTAAAATGTCGCGGGTACAAAAAGTATTCGCGGGTACACAAAATTGTCGCGGGTCCGAAAAAAAAGTTTTATTTTTTGTTTTATAGTTTTTCTTAAGTTCAATACCTCATTACAGATATATATGTTATTTGCCGGCCTGGAGGTCCGTATAGGGACCTCCCTCGCACGAGGGCCGAGCTCAAGACCGAGGGCACAGTGTTTCCCTATATGGACCGACCTAGGCCAGCAAATAACATTTTTATTTTTTTCCTACTTTAATTTGTTTCGTTAAAGAAACCGAGAAAGATTGTGTCGCAAAATCTTTATTTTTTACGCGCGCATTCAAGTTCATTGCTTAATCGATCGACGGGTTAGCAAGAGTGAATAATAATGCTGTTTGTTATATTTAATTCCGTATAAAATAGCTTTGCTAAAATGAACCTTTTTCCAGGAAGGGTTCAGCATATTTAATTTACACTTGAGAAATCTAAGAAAAACAAATGAAGTAATAAATATAGCACAAATGTAGCACAAAACTAAACACTTTTAAATCGATTTCGGCTTCCGAATCAAACCCGCGATAACTGCTTTGAAGGTCTTGAAGGTCTGAATGAAAAGCATTTTCTCAAGCTATTGACACTTGCAGATGACGAATTAATAATCTCCGCGTTGATTCCCAGGAGAATTTTATTCTGATAAACAGTGCGAAAGCGTAACTGAATGAAATTAGTAGTTCGGTCGTCTACGTACGGCACAACATTGGAAGATTAATTTGACCGTTTTCAATCAACGAATCTTATTTTCTTACAGCGCGACGCGCTTTACCGTGGCCACCCAACAGACTTTTTTTACGTGTCATATTGTAAAATTTTACGTATTTACTACGTTTGGTTGATAAATACGATGTAACAATTATCTATTTGATCATATTCAACTTTGCAGGAGGCATGTTTGTCAACTGACAAATAATAATATTACGAGAGCACACTTGTAAAAGAGTTTGTTGGGTGGCCACGGTAAGGCGCGTCGCGCTGTAAATGATAGTAGATAATGTTTGCAAAAAGTGACAGATAAGACAGATAAACAGGCAATTTAACTCATAAATGGAGTCTGAAAACCTGTGCACTTTGGCAATGGCGTGAATATTTTGCGATGTTCGACGCACAAACAACGACAAACTTAGTACGAACGGTAAACTAACACTCGATTTTGTTGTGAAAGAAATTAATACTCGCCTTTTGAAGAACTTCGAGGTCTTTAATTCCATTGCAATTTTGTCCTTTCACAAGTACAGAGGTTGGTGGGCAGCTACTCCGATTTTGGAGAGCAAAACTTTCATGTGTTTGTTAGCCCAGTGATCGCGACCAAAGGAAAAAATTTGGCAAAGCCGGTCCGGATAGAAAAAAACTGGACCGGCGGAACGCGCGTCAACAGCCAATCAAATTCAAGGATTCCGGATTCCGGACCGGATAGATGCTTTAGAAAAAAATAAAATAGAATAACAATAACAAGTGCTTGAAAGTAGGTGGACGAAAAATTGAACTTTACTTTTGCTTTCTAGCTTTTGAACAGCAAATACTACACCAACGTTTAACATAATAAAATAATAATACAATAGCAATAACTTGTTGACATTGTGTATGTATCGTAATTTGGTTTTCCATCGCCACATTTATAACTCTTGACGAAAGACTTGCACACATTTCTGTCAAACTTTAGCTAAGTTACACAGCGAAAAGCAGAAGTGATGCGGGATTTCTGCGTTTGACCGCTGTGAATCGCCTTCAACATTAGTCACTCCTCCACTTTGCGACAGATTGTTCGCTCGTGTTTACAGCTCTATACTTCGTGGTACAAGCTCTATATTTCGTGGTAGCGTTCAGACTTTTTTCCTTTGATCACCGTACTCAAGAATCTCTCAGTGGAATTATTTCGAAAGGGCGAAGCCGGCGACAATCTTTCTTCAACCACGCAGAGTTGGCACTGCCTGGAATCTTTTCCATAACCTTGCTGTATACAACACCTGTCTACTACATCTACTTGGTCTAAAGCTGGTTCTACTTGTATTTTGTTTATTACAAATAAAACGAAAATTCAACCATTGGAACCTCGTTTACGCGATGTAAGCTTACCTTTGACACAGCTGTGCGCAGCGCGTCGAAAAAACAAAGCTGCAAAGGTGCACATCGCTTCGTTTAAAATTACACAGACACATATACATACATGCTACCGACAACCTCTACTAGACAAAAAAGTATGGAATAAATACCCTGTGTTACTTTTTAAAGGCATAAGTATTGGAATAGCACCGAGAAAAAATCGAATCAACTAAATTCGCTGGTAAATTCGAGAAAACAGTTGTGATGATACCGGTTCCCACTAGCGACGTACCGGTAAAGCGGAATCGGAAGCGTTTAAAAAACCATAAAATTTTAATAGTCGAAGTCAAAACGCCGAACGCGATGGAAGATGAATCGGAATAGAAATTAAAAGGAGACCTGCACCCTTGAATGTGTAAGCCTTTAGAATTAGCCACCTGAATGTATTGGCACAGGCGATTTCCATAGCAGCGAAAATATCCGCACAATTGTAATTTATGAAATTTTATTTGAGAATACATTTTTCTTCCCAAATCTCTCTTGGAAATTTAAAATGATGTATCATAAAATCCAGAAAGCGCATTGGACAAATTTAAAACCGCCTGTTAGTATCAGAGCGGACAGCTCGATAAATGACGCGAAAATAGCAACTCTGAAAGCGGATGGTTTGCCTTTGTAATTACTGTGAAGTGGTAAAAATAATAAGGATCAATGTCCTTGAACTTCGTAGGTTTTTGTTTGTTTAATTGAACGGCTGTGTTGGAATTATGTTAGTTAGTTGTTTGTCTAATTTTGTTCTCTCTTTATGCAAGCAGAAGTACCTATTCCATTTCAGGAAGCAAATACATTTTAAAATCTATTCAAGTTATACACTATTGGCTGAGTTTTGAGATATTGTTGTTGGTGCTATAGTCAACGTCAATTTATCATTTATAACGTTCAACTATTTTTGGAAAAATAGAAAAGAAAATAACGTTAGAGTAGTATACTGGTCGAAAATTGCCCATGGAAAACTAGAAAACTAAAGTAAAGTTTAATTTACATTGAAGTAAATGTTATTGTTATTCTATTATCTTTAATGAGATATTGAACTTAAGAAAAACTATAAAACAAAAAATAAAACTTTTTTCGGACCCGCGACAATTTTGTGTACCCGCGACAATTATTTGTACCCGCGACAATTTTGTGTACCCGCGACGTTTTACCCGCGACACGCGACATTTTACCCGCGACACGCGACACGCGCCGATTAGATTATCTCCAATAAAGCACGCGCGTGACGTATGCAGCGTGCTTTATGGAGCTATAATGAAGTCAAACTGACCAATCACAGCGCGCGCAATTACTCGGACATTTTATAATGTTGATTAACTCGCGAGAGAATAACTGACAAAGAATCAGTGTAGCATTGAGTGTCCCCTCTTTATCACACGTACAACAGATGCACGTCCGTTTTCTCAGCTCGTGAGATTTTTTTTTACTTAAGGGTAAATTCACATGGAGTTGCAGGCTTGTATAACAAAGAAATCATTTACGATTTATTTTGCTAAACATTTGTGATGTTACTCGTCTTATTCTTTACAGGAATGTTTATTTTCCTGTCATTCGCTGTAAGTGGAAGAGCGCTTGAGCTGTACAGGAGTAAAATTACCGACATCTTGATGAATCTGACAGCAGAAACGGAAGAAAACAAACCCACCAGCTCCAACTGCACCGTGCAGTCCACTTGCAACACATCTGCTGGTGACTATCGAGATACGCAGGATACGCGCTTGTAAAAAAATAACAAAATAATTTAACTTGATTCTTTGGGCTATAAAATTATCATATTCCACCTGCATACGCTGACATGTGTGATATTTACCGCTTGTTCGAATGCAAATTTTGTTTGTAGTTTATATACATATGTATTTTGACAAGCCTGTGTGGCGTCCACATATTCCAAATATCGAGTTAAGCAAAATTTGAACATTTTCCTCCGTTAACTCCTCGTTTACTGTAAGTTCTCCCAACAAAGTTAGCAGGAAAACAGGCACTGTAATTGGGCTCGTTGTGTTGTGCTCTTAGATGAGGATACCCTTATACATTACCAATTTCTCTAACCAGGCAAGTTTCGCCAGTGGGATAGCCGTTAATTAATTTGCTTAGATTTTCGGAAGGCAGGCAACACAATAAGATCACACTCTCAAGCTTTCAACTAGTGAGTCGTAACCAGTTTCAGCCTTCTTCATGTCATTGCTTGTTACTTGTCTTGTTTATTTTAACCCTGTTTTATGGTTTTTCTAATGTTTAGCCTTACAAATTCACAGGAATATCGAGAAAAAATGCAAAAACTTGTGAAGTTATGGCACTTTCTTGTGCCATGTCGTATCAGATCAGCGCGCGCGCTCAGGTTGAAGGCATACGTCAGCGTGCACCCATTGGAAAATAGTAGACGCTAAATCAGAACAAATCAGAACGCGCGCTTTACTTTAGTTGAGCTATAAAATACATTTGTCCTCCTAGTTAAGTAAGTTTGCGGAACGGAGCTCCGAGCCAACTACCAAACTCGTAACTACAGAAACCGATCAACCGATCTATTATAAAACAAAACGGTCAGCGAAAGTGATTTATTTATAGGTTTTTTTGTTCGTGATTTCGGCAATTTTACTTGCACGATCTACGGGAAGTCTATCGAAAATTAAACCGACCATGCGAAGCCAAGGAGATTGCGAGCTTGCCTAATAGTTGGTTACTTGCAATTGGTGCTCCTGTCCGCAAATGGAACAATAAAGGCTTTACAACGTGTAAAGAAAATTTATTTTCTTTAAATTCGCCTTTTCATTTGAAGATGAGAAGCCCAAAGAAAAAAGTGGAGATAAATGCTTTACGTGATAATGTTGTCGTGAAGTTCCCTTAAAAACCATACCCAATGACAGACCCAAACAGCGCAAAAACCAAGACCGTTGTACATAGCATGTATATATACCCACTGTACCGCGGATATCTTTGTAGTTACCACAGGCAGTCCAAGCTCACGTTCGAGAGGTCGGTAAATAATCGCGCGACCGCGGGTGTTTCGTAACACTAGACCGTTATAGAGTGATTTCAGTTAACCCGTGAAACAGTGAATAACATTTAGTATGTAATAGTCAAAACTCAACAAAAGAAAACAATGGAATTATTGTCTAGTACTAGCTAAAAGTGTAATAACTATTTCACGGGTTTTGTGAAATCACTCTTAAGCCAGTGACGCACTAGGCGATTTTATTCGCCGATCGCCGCGACCGGCGAATAAAATCGCCGATATATCTGGCATGTCAGATATCGGCGATTTTTATTCGCCGATCGCTAGCGATTAAATTCGCCGCGATCGGCGAATAAAATCGCCTAGTGTGTCGCCGGCTTAAGACTTGTATAGGATTTGTTATTACTGGGTCGATTTTGCCGTACTTATGCTTAAAATTCAGTAAATATACAGAATAAACTTACTTTTTCCATTTGCTGTGTCCATTTGCCTGGCTTGCGCCTTGAAGTGGTGTTTTTGCGATTAATTTTTCTCTTTCCTGTTCCTCTTTCCTGGCTTACACTGTGGCAGAACACTGCCACGGCGATCGATCCCGGGGAGGGGAGGGGAGGGGGCCCCCCGGGCGATCGATCGGCGATGTTAAGTCTTAAAATTGGTTCCATTGGCATCTTTTTCTTTTTCACATAAAGGTCGATAAATGTCCACTTTCTAATAATGCACAGCTTTGGAAAATCTCAATGCATACCCTTTGAAATAAACCGATTTTCACGACGAATCAATCGGTTTCGGAGGTCTGCGATTCCTGCTAGGCTTAGCGGCCTGGTCTGGAGTCAAATACACATACGTCCACGGGAGGGAAGGTAAAATATACTTAGTCGCAATCCGAAACTTTCGCCCCTCCCCACAGTGTTTTAACGTTTCTCGATTAAACTTATTTACCAATCGGTAACCCTTCTTCCTGCATCTCTCCGACCTCGAGCGATAGCTACAAGCAGAGATGTGCTTTTGATTAAAACATTTTACGATGTGCCAACAAGTGACCATCCACACTGTGGGGAGGTGCTAAAGTTTTGGATTGGGACGAAGTAATCTTTACCTTCCCTCCTGTGGACGTATGTAAATTTGACATCAGGCCAAGCCACTAAGCCAAGTTTCAAACGGTCGTCTCCATTTCGAATTACACAGGAATTGCTGACATCCGAAACGGATGGATTAGTCGTGGAAATCGGTTTATTTCAAAAGATTACATTGAGATTTTCCAAAGCTGTGGATTCGTGGGAGGAGGACAATTGTCGACCTTTAATTTATGTGAGTAAGAAAAAACCGCCGATGGGACCGATTTTCGAGCAAAAAATCGCCGCTCGATCGCGGATCCATCGCCATGGCAGTGTTCTGAAGAAGGAACTGAAAAGGAAAAAAATCGCCTAAAACAACACTTCAAGACGCAAAACAGGCAAAAGGGCACAACAAATGTAAGTTTATTTTGTATATTTACTGAATTTTAAGCATAAATACGGCAAAATCGACCCATTATATTAATAACAAATAAATCCATACAAAGCCTCAACGGTCTAGTGTCACGCAACAACGATTACCTACCGACCGCTCGAAACGTGACCTTGGCTTCCTGTGAAGTTCAAGCAATTTCTCACCTCGGTTGATTGGTAAATCCATCCCGATCCACAGGATCTTCAGGATGTAGTACGTGATCGGAATTGCCCAGTTTAGGCGACCTATGACCTTCGTCCGCAAGCTTAGGACTAATATTATAAGACAATTCTCTTTTCTGAAATGGTGTGCCAGGCACGAGCTCTCTCTAGATCTTTTTACCATCAAACGTTTAATCACGTGTCCTTGCAGAGCTTTACCCTCCTGAACAGGTTTCAGTTTCAAGATACGGCAATCTGAATAATCAATAGAATAAATTAAAAAAGTCAATTCATGATCAACATGCACCTCTACTTAAAAGTGACATTTTCTGATATAATTTCTACTCGAAAGAGTTTAACCAGGCTGTTTAAATCTAAATAAACAACATGATACGGACGAGACTTATCCTGAAAATAGCCAGTGACATTACTCAACACGACAAATTTATGTTGGTAAAGAAACTGTCAGTGTTTGGAGACATTTGTACTTTTTGTTTTGTCTACTTTCTATTTTTTTAGCTTTCCCCTTTTAATTGTTTCGTTCTTGAGCCTTAGGTGCGCGGACAAAATTCCCCCCATTTATAATTAAGTACATTATCTCCGAAATTAACTTCGGCCTTATGTGCCCAAGGGCACGAAGTGGATTGACTCTCCGAAATTAACTTATTCATGTTATTATTTTTACGTTTATAAGGTGTCTTAAACATTCCGAATTTTTTTAGCGGTAGTCATCTTTCAATAGTGACGTAATAGCACGGCAAAATGACATCCTGCATTTCCAAAGTCCGCCATATTGTATCCCCCGTCGCGTCACTTTTTCAAAAATGTCAGCCACTCTTAAAATAATTTAATGATTCGAAAGCTTACAGGTTTTAGAACACAATCTTCATAAAAATCAAAATCTTACAAATAAAGACCGAATAAGCTTAAATATAAACACCAATTAAGTGGCAGAAACCTTACTAGGTTTGGCCACTATTACGTTAATGTTGTTGGAGTACCTGAGTACGTGTGAGCACTTTTTGCCCGTCCCCCTCCCCCCAACAGGTCTAGGATAAATAAGGAATAGTAACGGAAAATAGTGCCAAGCAAGAATATCAAATTTCTGAAACCAAACTGGGATTTTTTTTGAGTAAAAGCACCCATAGGGTCCATTCAGTTTTAATAAAGTTAATCGTAAAAAATGAAGAGTTCAAGCCTGTTTTTCTGACGTATCTAATACGACCAATTGTTGTGCTTGGAAATATATAGCGCTCGAGACAAAACAAACTATCCCAGTTTTTATTAAAATACATTCCTGCCAATGGCAATATTGACTGAGAAAAAAAGTAATCAGATTCCACCGGACAGTTTGAAAAGAAAAGGAAAATTAATGTTGAATTGAGCCTATGAGAAACATTCACTTGTATGAGTAAAGTCACATGGAACTACCTTAATTATTACATGAAAATTTCGCGACACGTTAATTTCGCGACTTTGAGGTGTGCATATTTCGCGACACTTAAATTTCGCGATTTTGCGAGAATTTTGTATTTTGAATCACTTCAATTTCGCGTTTTTGAGTAAGACACAATTTACATTTCCTTGGCAATATTATATTACATGCCCTTGAATTAAAAAAAAAACGACTTCATCAAAGGAACAATGACGTCAAAATTAACAAAAATGCAAGGGCGGGACTAAATCTTGGCAACGACTGAGCAGTTCTCACAATGTCTACAAGTAGGTCATGCTTGTACGTGCATGAGTTATTGTTCTTGAGTCAATTGACGATAACATCAATCTACATTGAAAGTCCCTTCCTTTAGTGGTACTAGACTTATTCTTCCTTGATCATTGAGGCATGTGAGTCACCTAATTTTCGCGTCATGTTATGTTCGCGACACTTATTGTTCGCGTCACTTTAATTTCGCGATTTTTTTTAGAATCGCGAAAATCGCGAAATAAACGTGTCGCGAAAATTTCATGTAATTAGGTAAAAAGAAGAACTGAAAAATATGAAAGTGTGCTTAATATGATAAGTTTTGTGAGTTAGGCTAGGACCTTTGCTTGTCTGAGGTCGTGAGTAATTTAAACAACTTCTTTTTTTCTACAATTTTTTTCGGCCAAAATCGTCATCGAAGAGATTATCCATAGTTGTAAAACACCGATAGTGGGATGAACTGAAGTTTTTAACATTGTTGAATGTTATTGGCGGAGACCCAGCGGCCCGAAGGTCCATAGAGCAGAGCCCCATACCCATAGAAAATAAAAGGACCCATGCTTTTGGTTTTTCATGGTCATCATGGCTAGCGGCATGGTCCACGGACGCGTGCGCCCAAGCGATGACGTCACCCCAACATGGCGGCCATACTCCACAAATAGGTTGAAGGTTTTGGTTAACGTCAGCTTACATCTTTGAGATTAAACATCCATGTCATGATCAATTAACAGCTGTCAAAACAAGGTATCCGCTGACTAGTATCACATGACCATATCGCGGCTCACATATAGAATTCATTGAGGTTGAATGATTTTTTGAAGTTTATCGCTGACCAAGTGATGGGTTACATTGGATCGGGGGCTCAAGTACTAATTTTTTTTCTGTTAACGGTCAGTAAATTCGGATTTATAATAAAAGGGCGAAGTAAATAACCATGGTCCTCCGCTTTTAGGCTTAGTTAAATCTATTTAATAAAGCCTTGGTAACATTCCACTAGCTTGAATTTAATTCTTCGATAATCCTTTTGTCGGTTTACGTACATTTCCGATGTCTGATGAAAAAAAGCTGATATTAAATGTATGATCTTTTAGACACCCCCGAAAAAAGGACTGGTTTACTGATTGAAGCTGTTAATAATTCATAGACATCCTTACATCATAATGGCTTACATTTTAAATATCCGTTTTCAAAGACAAACTTCATGTTGGATAGTATACTATCAAACATGAAATTTGTCTTTGAAAACGGATATTTACTAGCAGCATAATAATCTTTGGCTGCTGCTAAGCGAACTTATCTGTGAGGCTTCAAAGCCGGAGTAAATACTGCATATCACACGCTGTGACGACAGTTTTTAATTTGTAGAACAACTTGAGATTAAATGACTTATAGTTTTCGCCGGTACAGAAATTACCCTTCCGCTCTAACGTACTGTGAATTCAACTTCTTTATTGATCTGGAGTTATGAATAAACAGTTTACATTTAAAGGCTTACAATTCACGGAACATCTTTTTTTCTCAAATTTAAGCTAAACGCCATTTCGCCATTTCAAAACCATAAATTTAATGCCTCAAAATTTTGTTTGCGTTTGTCTCCACAGGAATTGTATTAACTGAAAAAAATAAACATTAAAGTACATTGATAGAAATTGAAATCCGTTTATACAACTGGAGTAAAGCTTTGTGGATTAGGTAGGGCCTGACTGAAGAACTGTTATAAATCATGAAGTTATATTGGGTTCACAAAAGCTTGTATAGTAACAAGCAAAATGCAAATTTTGCGAGTACAGTTGTCCAAAATATTGTTCCTTCCTATTATACTTTAGATAGGTATGTAAGTTAGGTATAGTCTACTTCCAAAATGCCGCCTCTATTCGGAGAGAGTTTGACGAAAATTTCTTATTCTTACTCTTACTCTGAAGTCAGAGAACCTCACATAATTCGTTGACGTAAAATACTGCAGTATGGTAAAATCTACTTAAAATTCAGTGTCAGTAACAGTAACAGCTGTTGTCGCTTCCATTTGTAAATTTTGCACAATCCTTGCTATTCAACCGAAAGAAACTTCAAATGCGGCAATTTCTCGTCGCGTTTATTCACAATCAGAGAGAGGAGCGTTGGGAATAGAAAGGGGAACCGCAGAGGTAAGATTGCATAACTGCATACGGTCTTGCTCTAGATCTTTTCAAAGCATTATGATCAAACAGTAACGAGCGACAAGTCACAACCAGCGAGGAAAATAATATTTGCTCAACAAAGGAAAATGAAACTGAATCTTAAGATGTTTGATGATTTAACAAATGTTTGTTTCTATGCTGCGTTTATAATGTGGTGTTTGCTGTGACGGATAAGAAGTGCCGCTAGCCTACGGCTCCACAAAACTCTTCTGACATTTTTTGCTGAATGGTGTTTGATGAAAGGTGTTTTGCTTCTCATGCGCATGTAACACTTGTCAATTAGCAAAGTACGATTGAAAGACCAACCAACATGGCGATAGAAACTAATGTTAAGGTGTAAATTTTTAGAGCTTTGTTTCCTTTTTTTTAGTTAAGAATGTCTGTTTAAGCCAAAATACTCCAGTTTCATCATGTGCGATAAAAACAGTCAATCGTCCACAATTAGCTCTTTTGAAATAGATTGATCAGTCGACAATTGGCGTACTGCATGCAGCTCTCGTGTCGACCGTGTCCGGCAATGACTTGACGAAGAAGAAAGGTTTGTTTCTTTTTTATTTTCGTTTACACGTTCCGTCATGAAGTGAACCGTTGATTCTCGCTTTTGTCTTACATCGATCACTTTATTTCCTATAACAATGCCCAGTTTAAGCTTGTAAGCTGACATACAAACTTCAAATTTAGGTGTTGCAGCGCTTTCAAGCATAGAGTATATAAATTAATTTATGCTCCAGTTAGGAACCGTACATTGTACACTGAACCGCCAACGCACACGAAAAGAGTAAATGAAGCCAGATCCATTAATAACAAGTTATTTTTCTGTGCCTGTGAAGCTATTAATTCCACCATTTTTAATGCTTGTTGAAGTAAAAATCTCAGGTAAGATAAAACAGCAGAAAAGGTTGGTAATAAATCGCTATAGTTGGTGCACTTTTTTCCATTTTCTTTCGGAATAAGTATTTAAAATCTGTAGTTTTGTACCATTTAAAAAACCATACTATCACTTATACTATTATTTGGCGGAGTTTTGAATAAACATCAAAATATAAATACGTTAGTATTCTATGAATACGTAACATTGGATCCACATTATTTTCCAAAATAAAAGCTTATGGGAACAGTTTGGAATTCACTTAATTTAGAACGTAGTGGAAACCAGGCCAAGCAAAATTAATGCTTTAACTCTTCAATTTTTGCCAGTTTTCTGAAATCTGCTGGCGCTTACCTCGACTCTATCACTTCTTCTTGTGCAAATATACAAATATATATAAAAAAAACTCATTACCTATGCAAAATCGAAACATTTAAAAAACGTTTTAATATAAGATCCCCAACAACGAAAATTGTGTTAAAGGAAATGTGCCAAGTGCCATTTTAATATTTAGTCTAGTGCCAAGTGTGCTTGCCTTTTTAAACGGCTGAGGTCGGTTTCTCTGTTCTAGATATTGATAACACCCTGCTTGGTTAGTTGTCTACAGAACGAAATTATTTCTTTGAAATTTAGTTTTAATTATTCTAAAACAAATATAATTTTTTTAATAAAGTTGTGACAAGCAGAAAAGCAGGTGAGCGCATAAGCCGTCTTTCAAAGACCACTAGCGTTCCTTGTTATTTTACCTAGAAGGGTATATGGCACAAATTTTGTTCGGATGCCATGTAAGGATGCAGTTTTTCTTATTTCGAAGAATTTTAATTCCCTTTAGCTTATCGGTTGCCGCCTAGATGAAAAATATACTGATTTTGTTTTGTTAAGGGTTTAATTTCCTACGTTCTGTAATGTATTTGCTTTTTTAATGTTCAGAAACACAGGTGCATTTGTCAAATTTATCTGCGTCTGGTTGGAATGATGTCCGTCAACAGCAGCTTAACGAAGTCGAAGAGGTAATGTCCATATCCTCAGTTCATGTTTTAGCCCGATCGTCCGGTCAGGTTAATTCTGAAAAAAACTTTTGTTGGTGCCTGACGTTTTGACAGTTTGGGAAAACGTCATGCATCTTCAGAGTCAAGAGCCTTGATTCTGAAGACGACTTCCGCTCAGGTTGTCGAAACGTCAGGCACCATTAAAAGTTCTTTTCAGAAGTACTCTCACTCGGATGGTCAGACTATACGACTACTGCTGTAGTTAATTCGAATTGTGAACGATTGAGAGCATATTTTTTTCTTTTTTGTTAACTAATATAAAGTTATGTATCACTTTTTTTACAGTTTATCTTCAAGAGTAACTAAAAGGACTGCAAATAAGCTCTCGCCAGTTTTTCTTGTTATCTTTATTGTTGTCTGGACCAGTTTTGTGCCAGGGGCTGATCCTAACCAGTGCAGAGAAGAATATAACATACAAGGCATGGCTCTGGAAGGGTTTGTCTTCAAAAACTTCTCAACAAGAGGTCCTCACGTTTGTGCTGACAGGTGTGATCGAGAAATCACTTGTCAAAGCTTCAACTACGCCATGGAGACGAAAACCTGTGAGCTCAACAACAGAACAAAGGAGGCAAAACCCCAGAATTTTAAACAAGACCCTGCTCGGTTTTACATCAGGCGCTTAAACAGAGGTGCGCTATATGTTAATAAGATTAATACAGAAACATTCACTACAAACTAGACAAAGGAATATGGAAGAAATTGAAAATAAGTGTAACTTGTCCTGAACACATTTCTTTTATGCATGTACAAAAAATAATTCTCTAATTCGAATAAACAGAAAATTTCTTGATCTTTCCCTACGCAAACATCGTAATTATCTTTCTAAAACTATAGTTTAGTTTAGTAATTTGAATCTTTCAGGGAAATCCAGACAAATCAAGATACAGTAATGACACCTCAATATAGTATTTTGTGATAAAACAAAACGATTATTTCAAATATTTATTGAAGTTATTGCTAAAGTAAAAATGTTTATTTCATTGCATGCAGTTCCTTTGGGTTCCATCCTCGAGCTGCCAGCACAGTCCTGTCAGGAAATAAAAGCAAGTGAAGGGAAAGGAGCCATTAGCACAATCTACTGGCTGGACCCCACAGGCACTGGATTTCCTTTTTTGGTCTATTGTAACATGACAATAGGAGAGGGTAAGTCCTAATGAGCTACCGTAAACCCCATCCACAATAAAACAGCCTTTACAACGTTTTGTCATAAGTGACATAAAAAGTCCCAAAAACAAAGAGCAAGAAGAAGACAGTCAATATTGCTTAATAAAGCATACAAATTACATGTCATCACGTGCATAAAAATATTTTGTCTATAGCTACACTCGACAACTGTATTAACGCTGTCGGAATCACCACTCTACACATTATCCCTGATAATCAAATGGATGCTTCATCTTACTTTGGCGAGAATTACCAGCCTGCTTACGGGCGCCTCAATGGTACCAGAGGAGACGGTTGGTGTGCGAAAGAACCTAACAGGACACACGATTGGCTTCAGGTTGATCTTGGAAAAACAATGCAAGTGTGTGCTGCCGTCACTCAGGGAGACAGAAATGGCAATGAATGGGTTACGCACTTCAAGCTGTCTTATTCATCTGATGGAAATACATGGAAAACATATCTGTTTGAAAATGGTTCCGAAGTGGTAAGCTGTATTCCTTTTTAAACAAAACGTATGACAGACAAAGCATTATGACGTTAATTATTCGTTGACTTTGATGATGACGAGACAGCGAAGACAGTTTTTACGACAAAGACGCAACGAATACGACGAAAATTGAGATGGCCATGGCGATAATGATGACATATTTTAGTTGATACAGATGAGAAGAAACGCTTTACTGTTTCTATAAAAAAAAATCACAGCGAAGGTGGTAGAACGAAGCTGACCAGCACACTCAAGTTGCCATTTGCGTCTGCAGTTGTAGATGTTTACGTGAGTCTATCACTTTTTTTCTCATTTAAATTAATTACGTTCCTTGTTATTCGAATAGGAATTTCACAGGAAAGGCGACAGTAACACAGTTGACCATCACAAGTTTCCAACACCTGTGTCTGCAAGATACATTCGTTTTCATCCAACTAAACGGCACAACTGGAACTGTCTCAGAGTAGAATTGTTCACTACCGAGAGTAAGTTTGTCATTCTTCAATTAAAGCTTTTTTTTAAAGTACATGCTTGTTTGTCTTAACATTTCCCACGAGAGATATTCTGTGTGCTTATTTTATTTTAGCGCTATATAAATTTTATTTTTTTTTATCTTCACCAAGTAGCTAATGGCTGTATCCTAACTTGATTTGAACTCTTTTACATGCGTAGACAATTGTCACAATAATCCTGTTGGTGTTGCCAGTCCAGTTATCATCCCTGATGATCAGATGAATGCTTCATCGCACTTTGGCGAGAATTACCAGCCTGCTTACGGTCGACTCAATGGTGATAGAGGTGATGGCTGGTGTGCGAAAGAACCTAACAGGACAGACGACTGGCTTCAGGTTGATCTTGAAAAAACAACTCAATTGTGTGCTGCTGCCACTCAGGGAGACAGAAATAACAATGAATGGGTTACACATTTCAAGCTGTCTTATTCATCCGACAGAAACAGTTGGAAAACATATCAGTATGGAAATGGCTCCGAAGTGGTGAGATCTTAATGTATGTATAAAAAATAAGGCATGAAAAGAAAAGTATCATGATATTTAAAATGACCAGGATGATGACCATGACAATGACGGTAAGGTTGTGTTGTTGTTGTTGTTGTTGATGATGATGATGATGATGATGATGATGATGATGATGATGATGACGACGACGACGACGACGAGGTGAAGGAGGAGGAAGAGAAGGAGGCGGAGAAGAAGAAGGAGGAGGAGGAGGAAAAGGAGAAGGAGGAGAGTAGTAGGGGGAGTAGGAGTAGGAAGACAAGGATGTGGTGACAATAACGATAGCTGTGACAATGATTAAATATAATGACTACGATTTCGTTGACAGTAATTTAATAATAATATACAACATTGTAGTTTCATATAAGCAGCTCGCTTGTATGTATTTTATAGGGATTTCACAGGGAAAGTGACAGTAACACAGTTGAGCATCACAAGTTTCCAACACCTGTGTCAGCGAGATACATTCGTTTTCATCCAACTAAACAACATAATTGGAACTGTCTCAGAGTGGAGCTGTACACCACCAACAGTTAGTTGTCATTTTGCAGTTGTATTCCCTCTCATGTTAACGTTTATGCTATTTGAGCCTGATTATAAAGGTGTCGTTTATATTTCGTCTTTAATAAAGCTGGGTGACGTGCGATACAAAAAAGATTCAACTTATGGAACTTTAAAGAGACTTTGTCACGCAGAGTTAAAGTTATTTTATTAAGTTTTACCAAATATTCGCTGTGAAACTTAATGCTTGCAAATAAATTACTTCTATGGATCTAAATGAGAAAACTATAGCTTTATTACAACCAAATGTGTCTCCCGGGCGTTATAATTTAAAGTTACAAGCAAACGAGATTAACTTTGAAAACTATTCAACCCAACAGTATTTCAAAAACCCATAGCGCAATCCGTTTCAATCTTCTACATTTTTGGAAATCCGTTCCTTCTTTTGTATTTGCTGTGTTATTGAGATGTTCCTTCACTGTTTTAAGCGGATATTTTTATATTTGACCGAATTCAATGGCTATTTCCCATGCCAAAATTTGGCTAACATCCGTGACACAGTCCCTTTAATCGATTAGGCCTTGACATCAATTCAAATTTTTATTAACTCTTCGTTTTCTCGTAGAAATGGCAAATCAACCTTGACATAATTTACTTTGGAACTTCAGAAGATACAATGCATCAACGAAAATGAACTCACATACAGACTTAAACTCGTTAATCAGAGATTGCTTATTGGTTTGAGTCCCTGGTCACCAAATTAGGTAGAGGATTCACTGCCAAAAAGTGCATTGGAAATTCTCAAAAGGAGACTTGAAAACATGGTTGTTAATACATATTATTTGTACAGGTTCGGTGAAGAATCACAGATTGGTTATCACTGAATGATTAGTAATCGCTGGGACAGCGATATTACAATCGTCTGACAGTGCTGCTTTTTAAGCGTTGTACACTTCAAAGTGGGAAGGTGTGGTGGCCTAATGGTTATATTTAGCACGCCAAAATACATTACATATACTGTCAAATTGTACTTCCTTACGTCACTGGTACAAAACAGCCCGAGCCATTTATGAATTTGCATACGAATCCGCAGCGCGAATTCGTTTTTATCCTATTGTTTTTATGTAGTAGATAAAACATTCGCGTCCGATCTGTATGGGCGTTTACAATGGTGATCCGTTACTTGAGAAATGAAAACAATAGATTTAATGCAAAGTATTGTTATGCGATTCGGTAGAGATCTGTATCAAAAGTTAATGAATACTAATTAGCTGAGCAGGAGTTTGTATCAAAAGTTAATTCAGTTGTGTACATGTGATCTGAATACTGTGCTGGGATTGGTTTGAACCATTATGAATAGTTAATGAATTTTACAAATATTTTTATAATACCATGTTTATCCTATTGTGTTTATATACTGCAAGAACTGAAAAAATGGTCAGACATTACTTGTAACACATACGATTGTACAGAAAGGAATGACATTAAAGATAACACTTAATCAGCTGCTATCTTAAGTTACCTACTAGTATAACAAAAATATTTTAAGCATATGGTTTAATACCAGGCCTAGGGTTTGATCTTAATCGCAGTTGGATGTACCTTTTGACATATATGCAAACCCTAGCGATCTCACACACAGTGTTTCACGGGGAATAGTAGCTATAGATTGAAGAAGCCGTGCTATTCTGTTCTTTTGGTTTACACATTAAGATAGTTACCTTTTGCTTTTGATTGAAACATAATGGATTATATTACAGGTATAAGGTAAATTGGAGTTATAGTTGGTCGACACAAGTAACCCGTTCCGTTTTAGTTTCAAATAGGGTTATTAAGAGGCTCCGACTGAGAATATGGAGAATCGTTGGACCGGCTGGGGAAATCGAAAATCTTGAAACTTTGCCTGAATAACACCTTTGGGGAACTATGTTCGAAAATATTATTCTCATCTTCTAGGAATTTATGGTTTTCGAGAAATTAAGAAAAAACGAAAATAACGGTTTTTGGCTCATTAAATATGCAAAAAATATGCGTAAAAATGGCAAAGTTCTCGATATTCCTATAAAAGCAATTTTCAATGCTTTAAATCGAAATAAACTTAGAATAATAGCTTGACCTTTCTTCTTTCAGGCAACATAAACTTTCATTTTTTTCCGGCTATTTTGAGGTTTCCTTCGCCTTTTAAAATATTGCTTTATCAAGCACTTCGGGAAAGGGCAAAAATTTAGAAACTTTGGAGGCCAAAAAAGCACCTTGATATGTCCGATATGGAGTCAAACTAAACACTGTGCAAAAGCTCAATGTCTCTTCTGTTATAATATTAAATAAAAAATCTGGGTACTCAAGATTCACACAAATGAGAAACGAAAGTTTACGACCTCCTCGTGCCTAATTTGCATAAAGCTAATTTTTGAATTCGTCCTCCGCTAAGTGATCTGGTCCGCTAAATTTACATTTGGAAGCTATGATTTGCACAAAGAAAGCAAGTTTAAACTTTATTTGATTTTGTTGACGTCTTATGCCTATCAACAGGTTATATAGACGCGAAGAAAGAAGAACAAATAGTAAAATCATCGACTGAGCTCATTGCGTGACCTGCGTCACGTTATGAATTTTCTTGTCAATAATTGAATTAAAAAGATCGGAGGAAAGATTTGTTTGTTAGGACTCTTACATTTCAAATTTAAGATTAAAGATTAAGATAATATCATTCACTTTAATACCTGAAATTGGGAATGATTTGTATATTTTATTTACTCGCGTAACTTACGTCAAAAATATAAATCGTGTAGTTATTATTAATTTGGAAGTTTACTTTTTACGAACATAAACGTACATAATTATTAAAACTATGATGGACATATATCGCTGTTAGCTTTCGTTCAGTTGTCATTAATGAAAATAAAATACGAAAAGTTTCTCATCTTGTTTTAAAACAACTATATAAAAGGTTTCGATCGTGCAAAATCCATTCATTCATTCATTCAGATGTACATCACAAAATTAGATTAAAGAGACCGAACATGTACACAGCGACAGGACCCGGTGCCAGGACATTTAACACAAAGGACGAAATTATTCGGCTGAAATTTAAAAATAGAATGACCCTTTACAGTTGTGCCTCTCTTGTTGGTGGGGCTTGGAGTCCAAGCCCAGAAAATCCAGAATTTGTCCAGTTTGTAAATTACTATGCAAAAGCACACTTCAAATTTTGTTACAGCTTGTCTGACAGAAACTGAAAGCATCGTAATAGCGAAGGAAAATTGTTAGTTGCCCGTGCAGGTAAGTTAAAAATTTTTTTTTCTTTGAACCACTTTTATGTATGGGTATCTGAATTAATACAAGCTTAACTATCCAATACCTTAGGATTTTTGTAGCGCAAGAATGCCAAGAACATATAACAGTTTGCCATAAATACAAGAACACGTTCTTTCGCTGGCGGACTGGAGAGCAAGATGTTCTATACCAATGGAAATTGCGAGCCATAAGCCTCCTTTTACTCAGGGACGATCGCGGAACTGCAAGCAACCCTACTCTGTTTTACAAGAGACGGGTATGCTTTTTTTGAGCTAGATCACATAAGCATTAACTTTCTGTTACTTAATTTTGTTTTAAGCCCACAGTAACAACTTCCAAGTAAAAATTTAATGAATAATAGCTTACATGATTACTATAGTATTTCCTAGACTTTTAAGTTATAACACTTTTTTTAATATTGTGAAAATCGCTTTTGGTTTTAAGTTATGAAATGACAGTTGACCTTACCCTACTAGCCTTCAGAACAAGCGGTCTTGCTCAAGGGATAGAAAGCGTATGTAAACGTGCGAGCAAGCGAGTGCAAACACAAGAGCACGCACGCGATTGCTAAGTGGTACAGTTGTTTATCCGCTTGATCCTTCGCGCCGCGCTAAACCACTCGTTCTGTAGACTAACACTTTTGCGAAGGCATTAAGTGACAGACGTTGGTTTTCAGCCAGTGATGCCAGATATTCGTTCTGCACGGGCAACTAACAATTTTCCTTCGCTATCGATGCTTTCAGTTTCTGTCAGACAAGATGTAACAAAATTTGAAGTGTGCTTTTGCATGGTAATTTACAAACTGGACAAATTCTGGATTTTCTGGGCTTGGACTCCAAGCCCCACCAACAAGAGAGGCACAACTGTAAAGGGTCATTCTATTTTAAAATTTCAGCCGAATAATTTCGTGCTTTGTGTTAAATGTTCTGGCGCCGGGTCCTGTCGCTGTGTACATGTTCGGTCTCTTTAATCTAATTTTGTGATGTACATCTGAATGAATGAATGGATTTTGCACGATCGAAACCTTTTATATAGCTGTTTTAAAACAAGATGAGAAACTTTTCGTTTTTTATTTCCATTAATGACAACTGAACGGAAGCTAACAGCGATATATGTCCATCAAAGTTTTAATAATTATGTACGTTTATGTTCGTAAAAAGTAAACTTCCAAATTAATAATATAATAACTACACGATTTATATTTTTGACGTAAGTTATGCGAGTAAATAAAATATACAAATCATTCCCAATTTCAGGTATTAAAGTGAATGATATTATCTTAATCTTTAATCTTAAATTTGAAATGTAAGAGTCCTAACAAACAAATCTTTCCTCCGATCTTTTTAATTCAATTATTGACAAGAAAATTCATAACGTGACGCAGGTCACGCAATGAGCTCAGTCGATGATTTTACTATTTGTTCTTCTTTCTTCGCGTCTATATAACCTGTTGATAGGCATAAGACGTCAACAAAATCAAATAAAGTTTAAACTTGCTTTCTTTGTGCAAATCATAGCTTCCAAATGTAAATTTAGCGGACCAGATCACTTAGCGGAGGACGAATTCAAAAATTAGCTTTATGCAAATTAGGCACGAGGAGGTCGTAAACTTTCGTTTCTCATTTGTGTGAATCTTGAGTACCCAGATTTTTTATTTAATATTATAACAGAAGAGACATTGAGCTTTTGCACAGTGTTTAGTTTGACTCCATATCGGACATATCAAGGTGCTTTTTTGGCCTCCAAAGTTTCTAAATTTTTGCCCTTTCCCGAAGTGCTTGATAAAGCAATATTTTAAAAGGCGAAGGAAACCTCAAAATAGCCGGAAAAAAATGAAAGTTTATGTTGCCTGAAAGAAGAAAGGTCAAGCTATTATTCTAAGTTTATTTCGATTTAAAGCATTGAAAATTGCTTTTATAGGAATATCGAGAACTTTGCCATTTTTACGCATATTTTTTGCATATTTAATGAGCCAAAAACCGTTATTTTCGTTTTTTCTTAATTTCTCGAAAACCATAAATTCCTAGAAGATGAGAATAATATTTTCGAACATAGTTCCCCAAAGGTGTTATTCAGGCAAAGTTTCAAGATTTTCGATTTCCCCAGCCTGTCCAACGATTCTTCATATTCTCAGTCGGAGCCTCTTAAGGTCTTACAGTTTTGTTATTTTGCAAAAAAAAACTTGGAGTCCCAACCTCGTTCGCAGGGTTTTCCCCTTGGTAATTTTCCCAAAATGCCAAGGGAAAAGCCATGGGAACGAGGTTGTAAGAGACCGTACTTTCCAATTTTCCAAGAAAGAGTAATCAAACGGAGTACATTAATCGGTAAAGGGCGACAGGAAGGAAGCGGGCAGCACACTCTTCTTAATAGTATATTCAAGTTGTATCAAAGAGGCAGGTTCCCAACGGCATGTATCGATTTGATTTCTAACTGCTTCACAGAAAGAGAACCTGCTCCAGTCACAAGGGTCCAAAATATACAGGCGGTGCATATTAAACTCGGACATGACATAGATTTGTCCATTCAGAACATATCGTTAGGTTGTCGCAACAATGCGAAACCTCTTCCTGTATGTATGAGACAAAATGTATACGATGTCCAAACTCAAATCATTCCATAACACTTCAATTTTCCAAGCGTGTGATATCCTTCCTCTCCTGCGTGATCAGTGTCACCAAACCTCAACTGAGTGACAGGCAGGTGAGACTTGTTAGTCAAAAGACCGCTGTCTTCTCGCCAAATAAAATCATTCATATCACAATTACAAGACTTAGAAGGATTAGCGCAAGAGTTAGTCATACCGCATGCACACCCGTGAGTAGCTCCGCCCCAATACGTCATTTTTTCTCCAACACCTGACACCCACCAAGCATATAAGTGTTCTAAATATCTCATTAAAGAACCTTTGCATTCGTATTTGATGAACTGTTCGCAGGTAGTCGAAACGTTTGTTAGACCTTCTATCTGGGAGAGATTGCAGCCAATGTAACCGATGTCATGTCTGTAACTTCCGGCGTTATCAAATCCTATCACGTGGGTTCTGTTCTCGCTGCCATGACTAACAACTGTCACTCCAACGCCACCTTTGTCACTCATGTTACAGTAAACAGTAAATGGAGCCTCGCCTTGTTCGCCGTCAGGATCAATGACGTAATCACCACTGACATCACTGATGTTTGTTTTCACCGTGCTGCAGGTTTCAGGATACTTGATATTAACGATAATTTTTGTGTAAAGTGAACTAAGTGAGTTAATGGCACTGCAAGTGTACATACCGCTATGCGTAAAGTTAGCAGACAAAATAATCAAGTTGTTTGATGCATCAATAGATGCGCCTTGAGGCAAAGAGAGGTTGACATCGAACATCCAGGAGATTGATGGCTGCAGATCACTTGAAGCGGAACATGGCAGCTTCAATGTTTGACCAGTGTACACAAGCACTTTGGACGGGGGCCTGGTGATGAACTTAAGAGCAGTGTAGACTTGCAGCTGGGCTACTGATGAGCTGGCACCCATAATGTTTGTAGCTGTACACACATATGAACCACTGTCATCTGTGGTGACGTTTAGTATGGTAATATTTCCTTCATTGACTATGCTTCTTGAGACGGAAAGACTTCCTTGAGATTTGCTCCAGGTGATCAGGTCCAGAGTGGGATTAGCAGTCACATTACACATCATAATGACGTCACTTCTTTCCTCAGTGACGATTTCGTCTGGGACAACTGCTACAAATGGAGGTCCTGAAAGTTTAAACATGAGCACGTCATTACATCTCAGTGCTAACAAACCGATCGACCAACCGACTGACCGATTAGCCGATTGCAAAAGATCGACCGATTGATCGACTGATTGATTAGCTACAGCTGACTAACCGACTGGCCGCCTGACATACTAATCGAATAACCGACCAAACGTCCAACTAAACCTGCAGAACGAACTATCGACTGACTATGTAAATACATAAATAAGTAAAGAAACAAACGACCGAACAAATGAACGAACGAAAGGACGAACGGACGAATGAATAAATGAATGAATGAATGAATGAATGAATGAATGAATGAATGAATGAATGAATGAATGAATGAATGAATGAATGAATGAATGAATGTTGAATAAATACAATTAATACAATGCAAAATACCTTCGTCGCAGTTTTGTCCCGTGAGTCCGTTTGTACATACACAACGGTAGCCTTTGCTGGTGAAGCCTGTTTGACATCGCTTGATTGCAGGACAAGGATTACTTGAACATAGGGTCTATAATAACAGAAATTAGACACAAAAAGAAGTTATAACTATAATAACAAACACATGATAACTGGCGCCAAGGAGACTTTACTTCAGTTGTTATATGTTGCTAACATACGATGCCCAGTCTGTATCCCAGGGGAGCCCCCTGATTGTCTGCAATGTACCAGTACTGGTACACTCTGCCTCGTGGTGCTCACTGTAGTTGAAGCACTGTAGTAAGGAAACTGAAGTCTCGAAAGGAGGCTTGAAAAAGGCGTGTTATGGGGCTTTGCCTATTACAAAGCAAGAGTTCATATGTGGTTTGGTCTCCTTCAGGACCAAGTGAACTGTCCGTAATAAGGAGGTTCGACAATATGATCACCTGTTCCTCATACATTTTTTTTTTACCGACACGTCGGAGGAGGCGCCGACGTGTCTACCGTGACGATGTCGACCTTCAAAGTCAACTTCGCAGGCACACCCGGCGGTGAAGACCTGGGAAAACTTCTGCCCGTTCAGGTGTTTAATGCTCGCCGGACAGTATTGCACGCAGGCTAGTGCTCAGCTTAAAAGAAGACAGGACTTATTGAGTTGTATTTTTCTGACCTGAAATGAGGTATATTTAGCCCCGCGTTCCTCTTTAAGGTCTTCAGGATGAACGTCGTCACTGGAATTGCTCAACTCACACAAATGATTTCCGTGCTGCTGTAGCTTGACATTGAACGAAACACAGTCACCCTCCATGAAACAGTTTACCTCACACGCGCTGGAGTCTTGTATCAACATACTCTTGAACACGTGACCCACGAGAGTGTGATCCTCGATTGGAGGATTGATTTCCACTTGCCGACAATTTTCTAAAGATAAAATCCAATTAATGGCTCAGGAGCAATGAAATAGGTCTAGTTATTGGCGGGTAAGTTATATACTAAAGAGTTTTATCTCAGTAGGGAGGGTTTATTTGGTTTATATTTAAAGCGATGTTAAACATTGCTTTGACTCAATCAAAAAGTTCAGGTTATGTCAAGGACACGAATAATAAATATTGAAAGTTTACATATATAAAAAAATCGACTGGTTATTAAGCCGGTTATAAACGGGTAGGTTTCACAGCAGAGAGCATTTCGAGTACAACTATATCGAATTAAAACTCATCAGTAAACGGTTGTAGAGATTATTCTAGAATAACAGTGTGAGTTGGGGCCTGTTTACATGTTTCATTCCGGAATGAAAGTCATTCAGTATTCATATGACAGAGTCGACCGGCTCAATTTTCTCCTTCCCTCCGCCGCGAAAAAAAGAAAGCCTGATCGCAGGTTAGCTCAACCTAAGGCGTTTTCACGTGACGTGCGTGCCTTTCGTGCGAGATCAAAAACAAAGATGGCGCAGGTTTCGCGCAAACATGTTATTGTGCCCATTAATGGCCACATTTGCAATTTTAAAGAGCAATTTGACCATAGGGCTGCTTCTTTGGGCTAAACAGGTAATGCTATTTTAATAGCAGTTTTTTTTCGCTCTAAGTTCAAACTGTGGCCCCGTACAGGAATCAGAAGAAAAAAATTAAGGGCCTGTGTACATGATTCCGGAATTACTTTCATTCCGGAACGAGTTCATTCCATCCCCTTCTCTATATCTGTTTACATGACAACGAGTTGTTCTGGAATGACGTTTCATTCTGGTATCATGTAAAAACAAAATGAATTTCCTTCTGAGATGAAACCGCACCTCATGAAACCGCATACGCTCAGCGTGATATGCCGCTGTCCTCTCCGAAATTAAAGTTGACATATAATTAAGATATCTGAGTGAATTTCCACACGTTTTTTGGCCTCATTCACGTGAACTTTGGCGAATCCGGCCCAGCGTTAAATTGAATAAATTTTGCAGAAGTGCATGAAAACTCAATCTCTGCAGCAAAAAACAACACTGATTACCCTAAATGGCAACGTTAACTAGAGCGTAGGTTATGCACCATCGAGGACGTTCCCTTATGCGGGTTTTTTAACTCCTTTCATCTTTATAAATTTGCTTGAGAATTTCGTATGAAATTAAATTTATTTCCTAAGTGCTTCCTCTGGCCCGTTTTCAATACAATTTTGTCGCAATTTCCTCGACGAATGTTGTCTTGCACTAGAGTTGCTAACTACTTACAGTGCGATAAGGTCGTGATTCCAACCTGATATCGCCGACGGTACAGTTGATTACGACAAAATATCATCCTTCTTTATAAGACGCATGTACATGTTCTGATACAAAACTTTCGTTCATTTTATAGCATTATATAGAAATTCGAGCGATGTCGCTCGCCAAATTGCAGCGTTTGTAACAGCGCGCCAACACTGTTGTAACGGCAGCAGAGATCGCGACAGATCGCGACAAAAATTGCACTGAAATCCTCTGTATAAATCGTTTTTAAACACTTACCCTCTTCAGGTTGTAATCCATTGCAACTGTCCATCGGAATCCAAATCAGAAAAAGAAATGATATGCCCATCACTGATTTCATTGTGAATTATGTCACTACTGTTGCTCTGCAGGCTTTGATCATTATAAAAACTGATCTGACTATATAATCATTCATCTCCCCCTCTTAATTAAATATTTATGCACTGTTTAATAAACAAAATGAAGTGCTTTTTTACAAAATTACACATTTTGTCTTTAAGAACTTCAAAAATGTTTTATTAAAGAAGGAAGTCAAAGAAAAAACTACTTACAACTTTCCCGAGTTCTCGTACCTTTGATATTTCGAACCTCGCGAGAATTCGAACTACAACGCGTACGCTCAGTCGAACACCCCAGATTTTTCTAACCAATTTTTCCCATTGACGTTCGAATGTGTTGTTTATAGTGGTCAATGCACTCGGCTACACCAAGCAAGTCCCCAGGCATGCTACTTAAACTGCAGGAACAAAACAAATATTTCGAAAAATCAGGATATCATTATGTAATATCTAGAAGTTTAACTGTTAGATCAGCAGGGTGCTAAAAACTTTGTGCATAATTACTACTTGATTAACATTTGTAACATTACAAAGTTTCTTTTTAAAATATGGGAATGCTGTACATCTAAAAATAAAGTGCGAGCGAAGCCTTTCTAAAATGTATTCTTTTATCGTGAGTACACTCATTAATTTCATGAGTTAATTTCTAATTTGAAGTCTAAAGAAGTTCCAGCCTTTTACGTTTTTAAAAAGAACGCGACTTGATCACAGTGTGTCATCTACAAGTTTCATCGAGAACCTTCGCTGACAGCAAATCATTTGTTTGCGTTGTGTCTACGAACCTTAATTTGAAGAAGATTCTCGATAAAACGTTAACCGAAACTTGTTTTGCATATTTAAACAATTGCTGTAATGTATAGCGTGTGCGAGCGAGCGAGTCACTATTGGTTTTAGGATTGGTGGCAGGATTTTTTTTTAAACCGGTCAAAAAACGTAATAATTCAAATTCAAAGCAAATGGGTATTGCCTTCCACAACAAGGTGAAAACTGCTCTATACAAAGTCGTGTTCTCTTTCAAAAAGTATTTAATTACTGGAAACGCATCGTACGCATCTCCTCTCGTATAGGGCGATCTTTGCTGACGTCATTGTTTACATTTTACCTCATTAGCATAAGACTTTACATGGAGAAGGCATCATGCTAAACACCAAGTGACTTCAGATTTTTAAAGAACTTGTGAAACTTAATTATTCACGAAATTTGCAGCACTTTTCGTGCAATATTCGGCAAGGAGATATAAGCGTTCAAAAACTGCAAAATTCCTTGGCGGCAAAAGCGCTAATGAGCCTATATACATTCTTTGTGCAATATCAAGTGTTCAATTAAACCAGCTTCACAGGTGAAGTATTTAATACATTGGGCTCAAATTTATAGCGAAAGTTATTTGTACCAAGTACTTTCAATATTCAGAACTGATTTTTCTGTAGATCGCTCAAATCAGACAGTGAAGCGCTTACGCTAATGAGGCAAATATTGTAAACAAAGATTCCTCTAGGGGACTCATAAGCCTGGTTTTCACGAGCGACGCAAGCACAAGCGCCAGCACAAGCGCGATCACGCAAAAAGGACAAATTTTGATCCTTGTGCTTGTGCATGTCGCAAGCACAAGCACTAGGCATCAAAATGCAATGCGCTTGTGCTTTTGCTTGAGTCAAAGCCCTTTTCACAGAGAAATAAGAGCTGTTATCCTTGCGCTTATGCTTGCGTTTGTGCTTGCGTCGCTAGTGAAAACCAGGCTATAGTTGTAAGCTATTTTGGACTGCAACATATATCGTCACTGATGCTTGTCCTGGCAACAGCTTGCACGACTGTTCTGCTTGTATTTCATAGCCGCGTATCTTGCGTGTCAAGAGTGTCGGTGTTGCAAGTGGACTGCATGCTACAATTTCTTGAACTATCCGCTTCTTTCTTGATTGTCAGATGTCTCAGGATGCCGGTCAATTTACTCCTGAACAACTCTAATACCCTTCCATTAAGAGCGAACGACAAGAAAATAAAGAACCCTGTATAAAAAAAAAAAAGAAATGGGACAAATGTAATAAAGCAGTGATTGTGATAATAAGTTATGTTAAGCAGTCTACAATACTTTACCAGGGTCCTAAAATTTGGAAATCTATCCCAATATCGATCACTGGCTCGACTAGGTTTTCTACTTTGAAGAAAAGAGATGATTGACTTTTATGAGATGAGTCTTAATTGACCTAGCCGTCCATCCACAACTAAATTTCTAACAAATTGATAACCGAGGTGCCCCCCCTCCCTCCCCTTATAAGCCTGGTGGTTTCTTGGAGGTCTCCTCGCTTTACCATAATTATTACTGGAATATTTCCAATCTTAAAAAGGCTAATAGATGATGATGATGATGATGATGATGATGATGATGATGATGATAAATTAACCGAAGCAATTTTGATTATAAACTCTACTGCTACATGATTTTAACAACAACCAGTACAAATGGCAGAAGCTTAGGCGCATGCAATGCCTAGCGGTAATCACGTTACTTCAAGATAGAGATTAGACTCACCACCCCACCCCACCTCAAGGGTAATGATACATGGTCGAGACGGAGGACAAAGAAAATGTCGTACACCTAAAGTCTCAACCTCGTTCCCAGGTGAGAGAGATACCCTGGGAACGAGGTTGCTAAAGTCTAACCTGTCTCACATAAAATGAAAACTTGAATAGGGACTTGCCTTGAAGACTGTTTAAAACCACGTACGGGTACCACAAGAATGACAAAGCTTTCAAGTTTGCAGCAATTCCAAGAATCCATGTGACACCCATCACTGAAGCCATTTTAACACAAATCACAGCTACGCTTGTACCATGATTCTGATTGGTTACTTGTTGGGTTCTCTGAGTATAGAATTACTGTAATTTAGTATAAAAAATGTCATTCTGTTATTCTTAGTACCCATCACCTGATCAGTTCGTCTGTTACACTGTTAACTTTAGTCACAACTGCGGGTAACCTTATAAACTAATGCACTTTTTCAATTGAACAAATGTTTACTAAGCTAAACTGAAGTCAAACTGTAAATTAGTGAGATTTTTTTGACAGTTCGAAAAAATAACAACAAGAACTGCAAGCAGTTTATAATCGTGCGGGTAATGTTTGACCACCGGACCTCTTACAGTGCTTTGGCCTAAAGGCACGGCACCACACAGTAAAAAAAAATCTTTAGAAAAGCAGTCACTTGAGAAACAAACAAGTCGTGTTTGCGTTAGTCACGGAGTAAACGTGACATCAATTTCCTTTACCACGCCATCTTTTGCTTTTTAAAACCACTTGCCTAGCCGGAAAAATGCCTGCTTACGCATGCAAATATTTATTTTGTTCCGAATGTTCAATAAAATAAACCCAAACCAGTTCATTTAAAAGAAAGCCAAATCACGCCAAAATAAAGAGTAGACTAAAGCCATCCCATTGTGTTTCTCCGTTTAGCGTCTTCCGACAAGCTTTTGGTAATTCCCCTGGCGCGATGACGTGTATCCCGTGCTTTGACATATTCTTGCTGAGCTTGCAACTTACGTTTCGATAACGTTTCGATTCTCAAAATACCGTAAACTCAAAACAAAAATTGGGATATCCAGAAAATAAGTCGTCGTTTTGCAATATTTAACACGTTCCGGGTAAATTGTACGACTTGTACTCGCTCCGAGCCAAACGCTTGAGTAACACAACAATAAATATTTCACACAAACAAAGCGCAGAGTATTCAAACAGAAAATAGGTGAATGATTATTTATATAGCTACAAGCGAGAGATCGCGTGACATGGGTCTGACGTAGTGGTAGTTTTAAATAGCTTGGACATGTCCAAGCGGTCTTTGTTTTCGCTATGTGATTATATTCAGCCCTCTCTTCTTGTAAAATATGGAATGAAACAAAATTATACATTTTAGAGAATAGAGTGTTCATGTTAAATGCGAGTGATCGGCTGATCTCTATTAAAAATATTAAATCTTGCGTGACCGTGACAGAAGAGCCGGCTGGGCCGCGTGGGTCTGGATCGATTTACCGACAAAAAAAAAATTCCGTGCAGATTATGAATCGGGCCCAGGCCCTGCCCGATTAAGAGTGTGTCCATAAGAGGACCAGGCAACAGGTGATACAGCTCATATCACCGATTTCGCCCAAACTTAGCATAAATGCTGGGTATGGTGAGCTTTTTACTGTGACAAAACATCAGCTTAAAATATTTTATTCCCTTCAAGTTATGGCACCTTTTGCAAAAATGGCCATTTTTCACTAATTTATGCATATTTAATTAGCTGACTTTGATTGACCAGTTCCACAAGAAAAAAAGACTTCTGAAAATAAAATTCACTGCATTATATTCTGTGGTTATTAGGCTTTAAGTGCAATAATTCACTTCAACCGTCTGATTTGATTTCTTCTCCTCAAACGGTCTTTTGGAAGGTACACATTTCGTACTGTTGGAAATAGCCTTTAACTAGTGCCCAATATCTCCCATGAGCAACAACTTATATACATTATTCTTACATGGGTAATGAAATCCATCTCTAAACTTCACAAAAATGCCACAAAATGTCTGGGGACTTCAATATTTTATTAGTATTGAGGAACTAAACACACGTAACTTAACGATTTCTTGCTATTTCATCAAAATCAACGAAACACAGAAGCCATTTATTTGCCTCAATGCATAAAATTGACGAAAAGCTAATCAAGCATAAATCTATAGATAACAATCAAAATATTGGCGAAGAAAAGGCAGTTAGGACATTTTTCGGAGCGTTTTCAGAGCCGATATAATTCAGCAATGTTGTGATAGCAAATGTAAAAATAGCAGCGAAAGATTTTCTTCACAAGCTCGCTCAATCAACATTAGGCACATCAAAGTTAAGAAACAAGAAAGTAATACTACATACATGCCACTTATCGACACACAGATGCTTTCTTTTGAAGGATTTGTTCTTCCTCGCTGCACTGCGATCCTCGATCGATCTCAATTGATACTGTGCTTTGAGGCGCGATGAACTTAGCCAATACACGTGTTCATTCTTCGTGAAAGGTGTAAACAGGTTGTCAATAAAGTCATTCAAAGAGCTGTTCAAAGTTCACGGAAGGACACTTCTCTCAGCTTTGAGAAATAAATTAACTGGAAAATAAACAGCCGCCATTTTATTTCTACCTTTGAGCCTGCCGTTTCAGTCAGCGGTACGGCCGCACGAGGTACTATATATGGTAATATAATGTACCCAAATGTGGTTTTATATGGTAAGGCCATCCCTTTTTTTTTCGTTTATCGTCGTATTGTTTTTGAGGGTCGCGGTCGGAAAAAAAAAAAAATCAAAAAAAAAAGGATAAGGAGTTGGAACTAGGAGGCCCGGTACCTCAGCAAAGTCCGTGCGGAAAAAGAAGAAGGTACAAAGAAATGGCGGAAGAGGAAGGAAAAATCGACACTAAAAAGAAAGCGTAAAAAGGATAAACAATAAAATATTATTCCCCCTCTTTATTTTTTTTTTTTAAAACGCGAAAATCTGGGTCGGTCGGACGACGCTAAACAGAGAAAAAAAAGGGGAGGCAATAATTACAATTATAGTAGTCATATATAGTTTTTATAAATCCTAAAAAGGGAATCATAGAGGGGATACATAGCCTAGCCCACACAGATATACACACCTAACAAGTATAGGGTGACCCTACGGCGGAATGGCGGAAGATGGAACGGCACGGCGGGGGGAAGGGAATACGAGAGGCGTAAAACGCGGAAAACAAGGGTCCTACGCTTGAAACTAAAAAAGAAGGAAAGCAACAAAAACAAACAAACAAAAGGAAATTACTGCTAACTTCTCAGAGACAAAGCTAAGAATGTCGCTAAGAAGATAGTATTATTGATCGTCGAAGAAAAGCCAATTCAGCGGCGCACAGTAGAAAATCAGAAAACAGTAATATACCCATAGACGAAGGCACATATCTTTTTTAAAATCCTGAGGACGTCGACTGAGCCGGGACGAGGTAGGAACTGAGGATCGACTGGGAGGAAACACCGGGCGTCCCCGGACAAAGCCGAAGACGCTAACGAAGCCGTTAGAAAGAAAACGAAGGGCCGAAAAACGATTTGTACTGAGAATTAAAAAAAAACCAAAAATTTCAGATGGTCACCCATCCAAGTACACCCCGCTCAACAGGCTTAATTTGGCGATCGGATGAGAACCGTTTTCAGTGTATCAGAAAGAGCGCGTAAATCAGCTTATAACATTAAATCCACTTAAATCATCGTTCAAAAGATCCATATAACCAGTTTTTTCTTATTTCATGACTCTTGTAAGTCTTTCTTCGTCTGGGACTGATACCACAAGGAAAGCACTGGTTCTCGTCTGATCGCCAAAGTTAAGCCCTGTTGGGCGGGGTTAGTACTTGGATGGGTGACCATCTGGAAACCCCTTGTTGTGGGTTTCCTTTTTTAATTTCTCAGTACGACTCATAATTTCAGGCCCTTTCTTTTCTTTCTAACGGCTCGTTAAAGAACTTCGGCATACATTTCATGTCTCGACGGGACGAACCGCTGTAATTTTACGAATCCTCCCAGTGATCACTCGAGTATCCTACCGAATCCCGGCCAGATCGACGTCCTCGAAGATTAAAAAAGATATGTAAGAACCCTTCGTTATTATTTTACTTTTTTATTTTCTACTCTAGCAGCCGCTGTAAAGTTGCTTTCTTAGTAAAAGTATCTATTACGACATTTTAGCCTTTCGTCTCTGAAAGTTAGCATTTTTTTCTTTTTTTTTTTTTTTTTCTTTTTAATCTCTTTTTTTAATTTTCACAATTCCGCTTTTAGATATTCCGTCATCCCTTTATTTTCCGTCATTCCGCTTTAGGATATTCCGCCATTCCGCGTTTTAGGATATTCCGCCATTCCACCGTGCCGTTCCATCATTCCGCCATTCCGCCGAATAGGGTCACCCTAGCTATACACAGCTATACACACGCGTGTTCATTTGCTTTTCCTCCGCAAATGTTTGTTTTCGTTCAACCGGGGCTTGATCTTAGCCTTATAAGTAGTGTGCGTTTCTTGTAAAAGTGAGAATTTTTTTCAACTTCTCCATTGAATTTTTTTGATAAATAGTTGATGAGAAATACACTGGATGCAGTGTAATGTATGCGATGCAATAGTTTTGATGCCCTGAAATTAGCTCTGAAATGTCGGAAACCATTAAATAATCAGAGCAAGTTTTTTCCATCTTATATCAGGTTAAAACTAGTATTTTATTTTTTGTTTTTGTTGTTTCTGTGTTTTTGGGAGGTGGGGGAGGGGGTGAATATGGACATTCGAAGAAATGGCGGTCAGGTTGTCAGCCTGGCCTGTGTACATCTATTCCTTCTGTTCAAATCGTCTATATTATATTACACTTTGCAGCTAGGAGACTGAATTTGTACCCACTCTCTTTTTCGGGATCCCACAAAGTTCTCCATCTGTCCATTTACCGATAAACGTCATTACTGCAGTTTTTTTTAGAAAAGGGCTTTTATGGGGACAAATTTTTCCTCCTGAATGCCCACATTGCAAGTGACGAATTGCGGCTTCAAATGATAATTTTCTTCATCACCGACTCAATTTAAGTGGCTATGTGAGTTACAAAGACGCGAATGCAGACTTTTGTAGAGAGCTTAAACCCCGCATTAAAACTAAACAAATTTATTGCAAGACTAGGACTACGCAAGAAGGCAAAACTTATTAGCTAATGTTTCAACCAGCACAGGTAGTCTTCTGTCTTCTTCGAGGTCCACGCGAGGGAAACCCGTTTTATTCCTTTTTTGTTTTCTCTCTCTACATTCACACCTTTATAGATATATGTATATATTTGCTGCGCCATATAGACTGCGTCGCTAAAGGCATTTCGTACGTGAATACTTTGTTCAGTTCAGCACAGACGCTCCCCCAACTAAAGCACTTGCGCAAGAAAGACCACCTGCTACGATTACAAAACCTACCGCGCTATCCACCGGATAGTGATTTATTCCGTGGTAAACGTTATTCTCTCTCTCGTGGGAGGCGCGGTGGCCTAATGATTAGCGCGCTCGCCTCCGAGTCGAACGGCCCGGGTTCGAGGCCTGGCCGGGGCGCTGCGTTGTGTTTTTGGGCAAGACACTTTTCTCTCACAGTGCCTCTCTCCACCCAGGTGTATAAATGGGTACCGGCGAATTTACTGCTGGGGGTAACCCTGCGATGGACTAGCATCCCATCCAGGGGGGAGTAGCAATACTCCTAGTCGCTTAATGCTATGGAAACCGGAATAAGCTCCGGCCTGTATGGGCCACTAGGCTCGAAGCAGACTTTACTTACTTTTAAACGTTATTCTCCAATTTTGCTGAGTTATTCATTTTTCCCCATTTATGCCCCGGGGGTAGGGGAATTTGGTCAAAAAATGTAATCGTTATGCGCGGTATTAATCCCTATTTCCGTCAGGGGAGGGGAATTTGAGCAAGCAATAAAAAATACAAATGTCTGGAAAGTAACTAGGAGACGTTGACATTTCGATTTGTTTGACTGTGTAGCGTCTTTTATGCTAAAAATAATTGTTTATGTTCCAAAATGACGCTAAATGGCGGTATAAAACTGCTCCAATGTTTCGGCAATACTGCCTTCTTCAGGGTGCCACCCCTCAAAAAAGGCAGTATTGCCGAGGCGTCGGAGCAGTTTTATCCCGCCATTTAGCGTCATTTTGGAACATTAACAATTATTGATTGGTGCCGTGCATGCCGACCGTTGAACATAAAAATCAAGAACTCTGTTTCGGTGAAAGTCAAATGGAACAGTATTTTTTCTGGAAAATCTTTTTGGAAATTGACGGAACGTCAGAAATTTTCTTACCATTTGTAAGGTTTCCCAGTTCTAGTCTCCCATCCTTTAGGTCTCCCACCAACGGAAAGAAATAACAGGAAACTGAGCTACAAATGTAAGCGACATCTATTTCGGTTAATTTGCTAATTTTGGAAAGAAGCCTTTCAATTCCAACCGGTTCTCTCCAACAAATGGCAAGCACCCTAGAGTTCGTTCAGCATCACATTGCGGTAAACACGTCAAGCTGTAGCGGAGGAAATTGTTTTCCCTACGACAATTTGAAAATATTCTCATTTTCATCACAAACGCATTCAACGAACACTCGCGGAGGAAAAGCAAATGATCGCGCGTGTGGTCACGCGTGATGGACGCGTGATGCCCAGTGAACGGCCGTACCGCTGACTGAAACGGCAGGCTCAAAGGTAGAAATTCAACATGGCGGCTGTTTATTTTCCAGTTAAATTTATTTCATTCAAACTGGCTGAGAGAAGTGTCCTTCCGTGAACTTTGAACAGCTCTTTGAATGACTTTATTGACAACCTCTTTACACCTTTCACGAAGGATGAACCACAATGGATTGACTAAGTTCAGCGCGCCTCAAAGCAACAGTACATGTCAATTGAGATCGATCGAAGAATCGAAGTGCAGCGAGGAAGAACAAATTCTTCAAAAGAAAGCATCTGTGTGTCGATAAGTGGCATGTATGTAGTATTACTTTCTTGTTTCTTAACTTTGATGTGCCTAAATGTTGAATTGAGCGAGCTTGTGAAGAAAATCTTTCGCTGCTATTTTTATATTTGCTATCACAACATTGCCGAATTATATAGGCTCTGAAAACGCTCCGAAAAATGTCCTAACTGCCTTTTCTTTGCCAATATTTTGATTTTTTATAGATTTATTAATTATCTATTTCGTACCGATTTTTGCCAAATTGAGGCAAATAAATGGCTTCTTTTTCGGTGAATTTTGATGAAATAGCAAGAAATGTTAAGTCACGTGTTTTAGTTCCTCAAATAATAAAATTTAAGTCCCCAGACATTTTGTGCATTTTTGTAAAGTTTAATGATGGATTTGTTACCCATGTAAAAATAATTATATAAGTTGTTGCTCATGGGAGATATTGGGCACTAGTTAAAGGCTATTTCCAACAGTACGAAATGTGTACCTTCCAAGAGACCGTTTGAGGAGAAGAAATCAAATCGGACGGTTGAAGTGAATTATTGTACTTAAAGCCTAATAACCACAGAATATAGTGCAGTGAATTTTATTTTCAGAAGTCGTTTTTTCTTGTGGAACTGGTCAATCAAAGTCAGCTAATTAAATATGCATAAATTAGTGAAAAATGGCCATTTTTGCAAAATGTGCCATAACTTGAAGAGAATAAAATATTTTGAGCTGATGTTTTGTCACAGTAAATAGCTCACCATACCCAACATTTATGCTAAGTTTGGGCGGAATCGGTGATATAAGCTGTATCACCTGTTACCTGGTTCTGCCCTGTTCTCTCACGGGCACACTCTTAATAAAAGAATAAAACAAAGCAACAAAAGTGAAGATACAAGAGCGTGCCGTTCACTATAGTTTTGCCATTTCTTACTGGCTGTTTTCAAAGGTGGCTTTTGATTGTATTTTAACCTGACAATTAACCTGCATGAGTCGGTCGGTCGTTTAGTCAGTTAGTCAGTCAGTCAGTCAGTTAGCCAGTCAGTCAGTCAGTCGGTCAGGCAGTCATTTAGTCAGTTTAGTCAGTCAGTCAGTCAGTCAGTCAGGCAGTCATTTAGTCAGTCAGTCAGTCAGCCAGTCAGTCAGTCAGTCAGTCAGTCAGTCAGTCAGTCAGTCAGTCAGTCAGTCAGTTAGTCAGCCAGTCAGTCAGTCAGTCAGTCAGTCAGTCAGTCATTTAGTCAGTCAGTCAGCCAGTCAGTCAGTCAGTCAGGCAGGCAGTCATTTAGTCAGTCAGTCAGTCAGTCAGTCAGTCAGTTTTTTCCTTACCTTACGAGTTTTGACGATATGAATCACAGTGTGTCCTAATGCATACAGATTGAAGATCATCAGCAGTGCAACAGGCAAAACAAACGAATAAAGAAGAGCTCGAGGCTGAGATATGAAACATTCCTCTCCTCCTTGCCCTGTTTATTTAAACGAAGATACAAAACGCTAAACTGTATGAAAAGACTGTTCATTTTGTCGCTATTTTCTATAGTACGGCGTAATGTCAATTAAATTAGTTTTTGGCCGATAAATAATAATAGAATCGTCTTTCGTTTTAGATGTAACAGGAAGTGAACATTAAAGGTGACATTTTCTTTTGTGCTTTACGGGATCGATCCGTGTTAAATTATACTCAAAAAGCGCTTACCATATCCGATAGATCCTTTCTTGACATGATCAATTGCAACACAGACCAAGACGACAATGACAGGAGCTCCCCAGGCATACAGGCAGTACTGCAAGAGACGTTTGCTAAAACCTCCGTGTCGATTTCCCACACCTCCTATAAAATGTTTAAAAAATTTAAATAATTAGCATGGACAGGAAGATAAGGAAGAAAGCTCTTTTAAGTGACAGATGGGGTACATATTTCAGCCAATATATGTCATATATATGTCAGCATATATACACCTAATTGCAATAACGTTGTCATAGAAAAAGGTAAAAAAGAAAAAAAGGTGAATAGGAATTAATTAGCTTAGTTTCATAACTGGTAGCATTAACAGAAATTTCACGAGTTTTATCTGCACTTTTTAAGTCCACATTTTTATGCTGTAAGAAGATTAATTGATTTATTCGTATTTTGAAGCATTTTGAGGCCATTTGTACAAATAAATTTCATGCATGCGCTTAATTAATTCCTATTTGACTTTCAAATTCGTAAGCCTTGCATAACATGCCGGGGTCAATTTGAACGAATCACGTGGTCTACGAAAATTAATGATTAAACGCGCACGTGACATTTCCGGGCCTAATTTGGACAATCTCGTCCCCAGGGCCTTCTCGGCGACGAGTTTTCAAAATGGCGGCTCGAGGTTGTTTGATATCAACGAAGCGTTCTCTGGTCGAAACGAGGGATTAATTGATATAAAACTCGGTCACCGGTTCAGGATTGCAAGCAGAAGCTACCTTTTATAAAAAAAATATTGGATTCCAAGGAGAAGGCTCCTCTTTTGTATAAAGGTATGAGTTTAATGAACAGGTTAACAAAACATTCATACAAGCGTTCGCCTGCGTGCAGTGTGTTTTCTTTTAGATCCGTCCCCGGATCGGCAATATTAGCTTGTTTTCCGATTTACCTTAAAATTATATTGAAACCTAATACTTCAGCGGTTTCAAAACTTTTATAAGTCGGTCTATTTTTCCTCAGATCCTTGCAAATCAAGAAGAATAAAATGAATTAACACAATACTTGATAGAAACCAACGAGCATTCTTGTGACTGTGTACTCTTTTTATGTCTCCAGGCAGCATTCAACAAAGAGTCCGAGTGTTTTTTTTTTTTACTTTTATCACACATACACTTTACACCAGGAAGCTGAAGTTTGAAGTTTCTTGTTTTTGGATGTGTTTCCTGGTGGACATTTTCATAATTAGAGGAATGTACTGACAAGTCGAGCTAAGTCTGACATCACCTTCCTTATGGTGGTTTTTATAGCATTGTCTTAACATTGGTCAGTATAGTAGTAGTTTCAAATTAAGTTGTCACCCAGTATTTGTTTCTATAACCTGCAAACATAAAAGAGTGAAACACCATCATATTGTTAACTACTGTTTAATTTTAAAATTGAGTAAGGTAAGCTTGTAATTCTAAGATAGCAAGGTCATTTGAAAGTAGACTATGAGCAGTCCCTATTTTATCGCAGAGTCCTCTTTGAAAAATAATTTTCGCTTCAAGCTCAACGGACTCTGCGGAAAATTAAGGACTGCTCGTAGTCTATTTGAAAGGATAGACTACAAGTTTTCTTATATCAAGTGCAATGGGTCAAGATTATTTTGTACTTATATGCACAGGATAAGTTAGTGAACTAATGGAAAGCTGAACGCTGTATTTTAAATCAAGTAAGTTGACATTGCATAGTTAGCAGACTATTCGAGATTCACCAGAAAAAATTAAGTTCCTATATTCATGATTAAGTGTAAAAAAGAAATAGGATTATAATCTGACCCCATGAACTAATCTTGATTTAAGATTATGATACAGTGTATATTCCCTTTTTAATACTTGACCATACTCTGCCTGATCAAGGATACTTCAATAGACCGAATCAAAATACATTTTTCCAAAAGAAGTAAAGGTTATTCGCTTTTTTGTAGGAACATTTTAAAATTGTACCATGCATTGGATAGTGTATAAACAGTTGAATCCCGACTGGATAACTCGAACCCTCCGTAACTCGAACTCCAGCGCTATAGATAGCTAACTCAAACCTTTTTTGCTTCCCCTTCGGGTCATTCTCTTAATAATTTTACCCTCGAACTCGAACTCCCGATATCACGAACCTTTGTCAATTTCCCTTGAAGGTTTGAGTTATCGGGATTCAACTGTACATGCATGGATTGAATTTACTGGTAATTTTTGAGTCTAATGCTTGCGTGCGCTTTGCGCATGCGCATTAGACTCTTTGTTATATGAAAAAAGCTGTTAGCAATCCCAAGGGAATGGTTCGGGATCGATAATCGTTCGCTGTAATGTAGAAAACAATGATCAGCTGCAAGAACGGACTCCGTACGGACACGCACGATTAGTTTCAATTAAAAACAGCCAATCAGCGACACGTGTTCCCACGCATAATTAAAAGTTCTTTCTCAAGTCACGATTATTCAACACTTGAACAGGACGAAATAATTTTCCAGTTAAGACATTTGTAAGCTTTTTGTGAAAATAAATCTTCGTTTTCAGTTCAGTTAAGCACTTGTGTTTTCGTCTTGCTTAAAAAGCAAGACGTCTTTGAGAAAAAATATTTCGACGGCGACTCGCGTTTATTTACACAATGCGACCAAATATTTATTTTGTTTAAAAAATAGAAAACTTTACCTCGGTTTTTGTATTTAAGTCATTCGAATTTTGACCAATTTTTTCTTTACAGTGCAAACAAAAACCTTCAAAAATAAAAGATGTACATGGATAAATGTAAATCAAGTTACGCGACTAAATCAAAATGCGTTTGTTTGGCCGCTTTGCAGTATTACACTGTCCCGGCCTTTGCCATACACTGAAATCGAATTTCATGCTTTTACGACTCTCAGAGATCTTAAGTTCTTCTTACAGCTAGAAAAATCATAAAATGGTTACATTGATATGGAAGTGATGATTCGCGAAATTTGTACATCATGATAAACAGTCTTCGCTCCTGTGTATGGTAGCTCGATAATAATTGCCTAGTTTCCAGCGTTCAAAAGGTCATCATTATATTGACGTGAGCATTTACACCCGTTTTTAGGAAAATCTGTCACTAAGTGCTTACAGTACAATGGAGTAACAGTCACTATTTCAAGTGCTTTTATTGCAAAATCTGTTTCAAGAGTCATCATCAAAATGGTGAAAAATCTGAAAGAAAACGATGTGAAGTTTTTCAACCCTTGTTGTAATGAACATGCTTTTTGTAAATCGTCACGCAATCTTGTCCAAATGTTTAATCGTTTCTGCTTTTACGGACAATACGGAAGAAGTAACATCAACTCCTGTTCATACTTTAAATTTTGTGAAGCATATAACATTTATGACTGTTTCGTTTTCATCCATAATCATCCACGATGCCCCTAGCTTGCTATAAGCATTTTAAATTAAACTCCCGAACACAAACCTCTAACCAATTTTAACCGGCTTACGAAAACCGCGCAATCTGTATCACTATGCCATACGGCATTAGACTCATGTCACCCTTGGTGACCTATTTTTTACATTTCATGTGCCTTATGTTGATTAGCACATACAGTAACATCGGCGCCATTTTAATGGATAGAAGCCTTTCCCCACCTTATTCATTAACTGTAGATCAAAAGACAGAAACTTTGATGTCGTGCTATTTCAGTTCTAGCTGGTCCCAAAGTGGATCTGTCCTAGTAAGTTGACTGTATAAATAATGCAGGCCAAAGCACTGGTCTAGTGGAACAGCTCAATCCATTTAATTCATCCATTGTATACAGTGTACATGTCTTTATATTGTGGAATGCATTTCTTTTGCTGCTAAATTATTAAAGATTTTGTTCAAGGCATTTTCTCATCAACATTTTCATGGAAAATTAATAAGTCACGAAATTTCATGATGATTATTTTTATGATATTTCATGACCCATTAATTTTTTTCATGGTTTAATCATTGAACTTTTTGGTGTGTTTCCATTAAGTGGTATTTCGTTGAAAATTCATGACCCATGAAAGCCAACTCCTTTTTAATTCATGGGTCATGAAAACACTTTAATTTTTTTCTCGAGAATTTAATGACCACAGATGAGGCCATGAATAATTATTTTGCAAGATTCACCAGTCATGAAATGATGTTCATGGTCTTTTCAAGGGATTTTCATGGAATTTTAACAAATCTGAGTTTCATAGTGTTATAAGACTTAAGGGGCCGAGTAGGTTCGCGGATTGGCGGATTTAGCTTTAAAAAGTACACGGATTGCGGACTTTTGCGATAAATTGAGCTGATTCGCGGGTTTCGAAAATAAATTGAGTCACGGATCAGCTAAGAATTTTTTCCCGGATTCTAGACTCCGCATGCTATGAATTGACACTGCAGCGCAAAAAAAATTCAAAGTAGTGATCAGTAGTTTGTTTAAAGACGTAGTGGAGAATATCGACAGACTGGGACAAAAAAAAAAAGCACGGATCGGCTGATTCAACAACCGATTTTAAACCCCCTTGGACTAAGACCCTACCATGCCTCCAAATTAACCTAATAGTCGCAAGGGGACAAAGGTTAATACCTTATTATAGGAAATTAACGCTTGTGTTAATTAAGGTATTTGAAATAAACGCGACTTAAATTAACGCGAATTGAAGGAAAAATTACTTCCCAATAAAGGAAATTAACGCGAAAGAGGGGGTAACATTTCAAAATGAAGGAAATTAACGCGACGTACACAACAGGAACAAGTTTATTTCAACACTTGTAGGCGTATAATCTTAAACGAAAACAATGTTTGTGGTACTTTTCCCACTTTGAGCGTTCGTCAAGGTATCAATGATAGTGGCAGATAAAATTATGCTTTTTTCTTGGCGTCAAGAACATCTGAACTGTAACGAAAAATTGGGGCTAAAATAATGGAAATTAACGTCATGGAAATTAACGCTCACTTAATTAACGGCGCGGAAATTAACGTTAACAAAAATTAACGCGACTTAAATTCGCGTTAATTTCATGACGCGTTAATTTCCTATAATAAGGTAATTCGTGTTTGGTTTTAGTTGTAGTACTCAGATACGTAGTTTGGCAGTTTTATATTTCCCAGTATTGTGGACTTTCTAATATTGATGACTAGTCAGTTTTCAAGAAAGTAACTAAATTGTTACTTTTGGAACTTCAAAACTAAACTGAAACTGCGCTGCAGTAGTCTGTATGCAGATCAAAAAAGCGCAAAAATGCTCTTGTTAGGGAGCGCAAAAAGCGAAAAAATGGGATTTTCAGGAGCTAGTTTCAGCTTTAAAATGGTAGATACTCTAACTTGTCGTTTCCTAAGCATGTCACGTTTTGTGCAGCCATTAGTACTGACTTTTTTAGTGTCGCATCATCACTTTGAGTGGCAACTATTTAGCAACCTGGAATTAGGCATCTCTGCAAAAGAAAAAAAAAATGTAAAGTGACCATGTTTTACCTTAAGTGTTCTATTTTAACTTGGTTAAATTTGGCATCTTCCTTTCGTCTTTTACATAAAGCAAAGTAAAATACCAGATTGTACCAAGGGTGAACCACAACAATCACATGTTTTGTCATAAGTGATATAAAAAGTCCCAAAAACGAAGAACAAGAAGAAGAAAGGCAAAATTGCTAGCGTATTTGATTCCATCGTCTACTGATAAATGTTATAAAGCATACACATATCTTCTCACATGCATAAAAACATTTTGTCCATAGCAATTCTGATCAACTGTAATAACGCTGTTGGAATGACCAGTCCACACATTATCCCTGATAATCAGATGAATGCTTCATCTTACTTTGGCGATAATTTCCGGCCTGCTTACGGTCGACTTAATGGTGTAAGAGGTGATGGGTGGTGTGCGAAAGAACCTAACAGGACAGACGACTGGCTTCAGGTTGATCTTGGAAAAATAATGCAAGTGTGTGCTGCCGCCACCCAGGGAGACAGAAATAGCAATGAATGGGTTACACACTTCAAGCTGTCTTTATCATCTGATGGAAACACATGGAAAACATATCTGTATAAAAATGGTTCCGAAGTGGTAAGCTGTATTTCTTTTTATACAAAACGCCTATGACAGACAAAGCGTTATGACGTTAATAATTCGTTGACTCTGAGAGACAGCGAAGACGCAGTTTTGGCGATAAAGACGCGAGGATTACGACGACAATAAAGATGGCCATGGCGATAATGATGACGAATTTAAGTTGTTTAAAAAAAATGTTCAACTGTGTTTTATAAAATTTCACAGTGAAGGTGGTAAAAAGAAAGCTGACCAGCAAACCCAAGTTGCTATATGTGTCTGACTGAAGTTGTGCATGTCTAAAATTAGGTTCCTCTTATCACTTTAGTCTTTTTTATTATTGAGTTTGATAACGTTCATTTTTACTCGAATAGGAATTTCACAGGGAAGGTAACAGTAACACCGTTGACCATCACAAGTTTCCAACGCCTGTGTCTGCAAGATACATTCGTTTTCATCCAACTAAGCGGCATAACTGGAACTGCCTCAGAGTAGAATTGTACACTATCGAGAGTAAGTTTGCCATTTTTCAATCAATGCTTTTTGGAGTACATGCTTGACGTTTGTTTAACATTTTCCATCTCATTCAGCGTGCTTATTATTTTATATTAACCGAGTATCTCATGGTTATATCCTAACATGATTTCAACCCTTTTACATGCGCAGACAATTGCCACAATAATCCTGTTGGTGTTGCCAGTCCAGTTATCGTCCCTGATAATCAGATGAATGCTTCATCTTACTTTGGCGATAATTTCCAGCCTGCTTACGGTCGACTTAATGGTGTAAGAGGTGATGGGTGGTGTGCGAAAGAACCTAACAGGACAGACGACTGGCTTCAGGTTGATCTTGGGAAAACAATGCAAGTGTGTGCTGCCGCCACCCAGGGGGACAGAAATAGCAATGAATGGGTTACACACTTCAAGCTGTCTTTTTCATCTGATGGAAACACTTGGAATACATATCAGTATGGAAATGGCTCTGATGTGGTGAGATCAAACTGCATTTATAAAAGTAAGGCATAAAAAGGAAAGTTTAATTATAACAGTAATGACCATGATGATCACCATTACGATGATAATAACAATGACGGTAAGAATGGCGATGATGATAATGACAATGACAATGACGATGATGATGATGATGATGATGATGATGATGATGATGATGATGATGATGATGATGATGAGGAAGAGGAGGAGGAGGAGGAGGCGAACTAGGAGGATGATGATGAGGAGGAGGGAAGGATAAGAGATGATGAGGAGGAGGAGGAGACGGAGCAGTAGCAAGACAGTGACGACGACAATGACGTGATGACAATCATGATAACGATAACAATGATTGTTATGATAACGAGCATGTTGACAGTATTTTAATTATTGCAAATTTACAACATTGTAGTTTGATGTAATCAGCTCACCCGTGTATTTTTATAGGAATTTAACAGGGAAGTTGACAGTAACACAGTTGACCATCACATGTTTCCAACGCCTGTGTCAGCGAGATACATTCGCTTTCATCCAACCAAACAATATAACTGGAACTGTCTCAGAGTAGAGCTGTACACTACCAACCGGTAAGTTGTCATTAATGTTTATCCTATCAGAGTCGTATTGTAAAGGTGTCCTGTATATTTCGTCTACAATTAAACTGGGTGATGTGCGATATAAAAAAGTTTGAACTTATGGAAGTTTGATCTTTTAAACATTAATTCGACTTTTTATTAACGTTTTTCATAGAAACGGAAAATTAACCGTCACATAATTTGCTTTGGAACTTCAGAAGATACGATACATCAAAGAAAACGAACTCACATACATAGTTAAATGGGTGGCTCATTGTTTTGAGTACCTGGCCACCAAACTGGCTAGAGGATTCACTGCCTACAAGTGCATGAGTGGGAATTCTCAAGAGGAGATTTCAAACATGATTGTCAATTAATATTATTTATACCGGTTCGGTGAAGAATCACAGATTGGTTATCATAATGGTTTACTGTCGCTGGGACAACGATGTTACAATCGTCTGACAGCGCCGCTTTTTTAGCCTGATGCACTTCAAAATGGGGAGATGTGGTAGCCTAATGGTTAGAGCGCTGGTCTCCGGGATAGGCTCCGGCCTGATGGGCCACTAGGCTCGAACGCTGCCTTTAGCTGTTTTATACATTTCGAAGTAGACAAGTGCAGCAACGACTAACGACTAAACCGAATTCTAGAGGTTGTAGCGAAGTATTTTGATTGATCAGCCGGAATACATCACGGATACCGCCAAATTTTACTTCCTTAAGTCACTGGCATCAAACATTCCGAGCCGTTTATGAATTTGTTCGACATGTTATTCTATTATTATATTGCAAGGAAAAAAGCATGGTCAGCCATTACTTGCTACGCTTATGATAATACTGAAAGGAATGACATTAAAGATAACCTTTAATCAGCTGCTATCTAAGGTTACCTACTAGTATGACAAAAATATTTTAAGCATAGGGTTAAATATAATACCAGGGTTTGATTTTAATCGCGGCTGGATTTACCTTTCCACATATATGCAAACCCTCGCGATCTCACACTCAGCGTTTCACGTGAAATAGTAGCTATAGATTAACCCTCGGACGTACAAGGGGGGGGGGGAGAGGGTGGTGGATGCCACCCCCTCATAAGATTTTTTCCAAATTTCGAAAAAAGGATTTACTCTATAATGCTTTACTCTATAACTTTCAGTAGCTGTTCATTCGTCCTGCAGAAATTTTGATATGTCAACCATGTGTCATGATTTTGACGTTGCCATGGCAACGTCATAATCAAGTAGGTCTTGCTAAAAGCGTCTTTTTCTTTTTCTTTTTCCGTTTTTGAAACAGAAGTGAATTTTGTTTATTTTTACATTCCATAAGTATTCTGCTGATTGGCATCAATTTCCGTTATTTTTGACTTTCTAAGAAAATTTTGATCCAAGATGGCGGATCCAAGATGGCGGCTCTAATGACGTCACGTGACGTCATATGACGTCACAGCCCATTTAAATTATATCATCTTGTAGAGTAAGCTAAGGGCTTTCTTCTCAAAGCAAAATGATTTATCTTCGCCTTAATATAACAAAAACTCCGGGGAGGGGTTCCATCCCCCCCCCCCCCCCCTTGTACGATGGTGGGGGTATGAGTTTGCTTGTACGTTCGAGGGATAAAGGAACCCTGCTATTCTGTTCTTTTGGTTTACTCTTTAAAATGGTTACCCTTTGCCTTTGATTAAAACATAATGGATTATATTACAGGTCTAAGGTAAAGTTGAGGTATAGTTGGTCTACACAAGTAACCCGTTCCGTTTTAGTTTCAAATGGGGTTTTTAAGGTCTTACACTTTCGTTTTTTTCCAAAGAAAACTTTGAGTCCCATCCTTTTTCACAGGGTTTTTCCCTTGGTAATTTTCCCAAAATGCCAAGGGAAAAGCCATGGGAACGAGGTTGTTAGAGACCGTACTTTCCAATTTTCCAAGAAAGTAATCAAACGGAGTATATTAATCGGTAAAGGGCTACAGGAAGCGGGCAGCACACTCTTCTTAATAGCATATTCAAGTTGTATCAAAGAGGCAGGTTCCCAACAGCATGTATCGATTTGATTTCTAGCTGCTTCACAGAAAGAGAACCTGCTCCAGTCACAAGGGCCCATAATATACAGGCGGTGCAATTAAACTCGGATATGACATAGATTTGTCCATTCAGAACATATCGTTAGGTTGTCTCAACAATGCGAAACCTCTTCCTGAATGTATGAGACGAAATGTATACGATGTCCAAACTCAAATCATTCCATAACACTTCAATTTTCCCAGCGTGTGATATCCTTCCTCTCCTGCGTGACCAGTGTCACCAAACCTCAACTGAGTGACAGGAAGGTGAGACTTATTAGTCAAAAGACCGCTGTCCTCTCGCCAAATAAAATCATTTATATCACAATTACAAGACTTAGAAGGATCAGCGCAAGAGTCAGTCATACCGCATGCGCACCCGTTAGTAGCTCCGCCCCAGTAGGTCATGTTCGCGCCATCACGTGACACCCACCAACCCACTATTCCAATCGTCGAATTCAGCATAGAACCTTTGCATTCGTGTTTGATGAACTGTTGACAGGCAGTCGAAACGTTTATTAGGCCCTTTATCTGAGAGAGACTGGAGCCAATGTAACCAATGTCACGTTGGTAACCTCCCCATTTTTCAATTCCAATGACGTGGGTTCTGTTCTCACTGTCATGACTGACAACTGTCACTCCAACGCCTCCTTTGGCTGTCATGTTACAGTAGACGGTAAATGGGGCCTCGCCTTGTTCGCCGTCAGGATCAATGGTGTAATCACCACTGACATCACTGATGTTTACTCTCACCGTGCTGCAGGTTTCAGGGTATTCAACATAAACGATGACATTTGCCTGAAGAGAACTAAGTGAGTTAGTGGCACTGCAAGTGTAGATACCACCATGAGTAAAGTTAGCAGACAAAACAATCACGTTATCGGATGCATCAATAGACGTGCCTTGAGGTAATGTGCTGGCTCCATCGAACATCCAGGAGATTGATGGCTGCAAATCACTTGAAGCGGAACATGGCAGCTTCAATGTTTGACCAATGTACACAAGCACTGTGGATGGGGGCCTGGTGATGAACTTGAGAGCAGTGTAGACTTGAAGCTGGACTGATGCAGACTTGGTGCCCCAAATATTTTTAGCTGTACACACATATGAACCACTGTCATCTGTGGTAATGTTCATTATGGTCATATTTCTTACATTTACGATGCTTCTTGAGTCGGGAAGTCTTCCTTGCGATTTTCTCCAGGTGATCAGGTCATGAGTGGGATTAGCAGTCACATTACACATCATAGTGACATTACTTCTTTCCTCGGTGGCAATTTCGTCTGGGACCAAAGCTACAAATGGAGGTCCTGAAAGTTTAAACAAAAGCACTTCATTACATCTCAGTACTAACATACCGATCCACTGGTCAACTGACTGACCGACCGACCGACCGACCGACCAATCGACCGACCGACCGAACGACCACCTAGCCGACTGCAAAAGATTAATTAAGTGACTGACCGACTGACCGACTGACATAGTAATCAACCAATTGCAAACGTACCTGCAGAATGGATTATCAACTGACTATGCAAATGATATAAATAAGTAAAGAAACAACCAGACAAACAAGAACGAACGAACGAAAGAACGAACGAACGAAAGAATCAATGATCAGAAATTAAAGAGCGTATGAATGAATGAATGAATGAATGAATGAATGAATGAATGAATGAATGAATGAATGAATGAATGAATGAATGAATGAATGAATGAATGAATGAATGAATGAATGAATGAATGAATGAATGAATGAATGAATGAATGAATGAATGAATGAATGAATAGTAATAGTAATAGTATATCTTTATTCGCCTTACTCTCCAAAGGGAGGTATTGTCTGTTTACAACAAAGGTTTTAACATTTACTAATACATTTAAGAAATAACAAAAATTTGATTCTTATACAATTCATAATGTCAATATATGTAAAAAATTAAATAAATTATAATTTCATTGTGCTTGTAAGTTAAGAAGCTTTTCCTTTTTTGAAACATTGAATGTATATATTTACCTACTACTTTTGATGTATGTTCATTGTCAGCTCTAAGTAGGTACTTAATCCTCTCGTTCTCACTTAAATATATGTACCTTACATCAACCTTAGAAATGTGAGAACATAATTCATGTCTTATGGTTGTAAATCCCTGGCAACACATCAAAAAATGAATGCTGTTTGCTAATTGTTGATTGTGTACTAAAATACAATTAATGTAATGCAAAAACCTTCGTCGCAGTTTTGTCCCGTGAGTCCGTTTGTACATACACAGCGGTAGCCTTTGCTGGTGTAGCCTGTTTGACATCGCTTGATCGCAGGGCAAGGGCTACTTGAACACAGGGTCTATAATGACATAGAAAATACACACGAAGAGAGGTTAAAACTATGACAACTAACACATGATAACTGGCGCCAAGGAAACTTGCTATATGCCTGCCTCATATGAGGCAGCGATCACTAAGTAAGATGCCCAGTCTGTATCCCAGGTCAACCCCAAGATCATTGGTCTGCAATGGACCGGTACTGGTACACTATGCTTCTTGGTGATCACTGTAGTTGAAGTACTGTAGTAAGGAAACTAAGTTGGCTTGGCCAACCCCTTTTTGAGGGTTGGGGGTTGTGGGGTCCGCCGGGGAAGGTTTCGAGATTGAGACCCTAGGAAATACCCTCTCCATCCAACTTTTTGGTCGCTCTGTATGTATTTCGACAGCTCCTAAATTTTAACATTTCATTTTCTATTTCATCTTTAAAGTGCATTACCTTAAATTTTTGTCTATTGTACGTTAAAAATACGAGTAGGCTCAAAAATTTGTAGGCCCGGGCCTACGGGTCTATAAGCTAGCTACGCCCCTGACAAAGGAAGAGTTTATATGTAGTTTGGTCTCCTTCAGGACAAAGTGAACTGTTCGTAATAAGGAGGCGTCGGTATTATATATACTAGGTGTAAGTGTATAAGGAGAGGTTCGAAAATAGTATCGCCTGTTCCTGCTGAGGGCGTCCTCATACAATTTACAATTTTTATTACTGACACGTCGGAGGAAGCGCCGACGTGCCTACCGTGACGATGTCAACTTCAAAGTCAACTTCGCAGGCGCAACTGGCCCTGCGATGAAGACCAGGGGAAGCTTCTGCCCGTTCATGTGTTTAATGCTCGCCGGGCAGTATCTCACGCAGGCTATATCTAGTGCTAGACAGGATTTATTGAGTTTTGTTTTTTCTGACCTTAAATGAAGTATATTTAGCTCCGCGTTCCTCTTTAAGGTCTTCGGGATGAACGACGTCACTGGAATTGCTCAACTCGCACAAATGATTTCCGTTTTGCAGTGGTTTGACATTGAACGAAACACAGTCACCCTCCATGAAACAGTTTACTTCACATGCACTGGAGTCTTGTATCAACATACTCTTGAACACGTGACCCACGAGAGTGTGATCCTCGATTGGAGGATTCATTTCCACTTGCCGACAATTTTCTAAAGATAAAATCCAAATAATGGCTCAGGAGCAATGAAATAGGTTTAGTTATTGGGGGCAAGTTATATCATAAAGAGTTTTATCTCAGTAGGGAGGATTTTTTTGGTTTAATTATTTAAAGCGATGTAAAAAATTACTTTGACTCAATCAAAAAGTTCAGGTTATGTCAGGGTCTCATGAATAATAAATATTAAATTTTTACATATATAAATAAATTTGACAGGTTATTAAGCCGGTTATAAACGGTGTTTCACAGCAGAAAGCAATTCGAGTACAATTATACCGAATTAAAACTCATGTAAACTGTTGTAAAGAATTTTCTAGAATAACAGTGTGAGTTACGGTCTGTTTACATGTTTCGTTTCGGAATGAAAGTCATTCTGGAACGAAACTCGTTTCGGAATAAAATTCATTCCGAATTCATATGACAGAGCCGTCGACCGGCTCAATCTAAGGCGTTTAAACGTGCGTGCCTTTCGCGCGAGATAAAAAAAAAAACAAACAAAGATGGCGCAGGTTTCGTGCAAACAGCTTATTGTGTCCATTAATGGCCACATTTGCAATCTTAAAGAGCAAATTGACCATAGGGCTGCTTCTTTGGTCTAAACAGGAAATGTTATTGTTTTTTTTTCGCTCTGAGTTCAAACTGTGGCCTCCGTATGCAGTTTCATGAGGTGCGGTTTTATCTCGGAACAAAATTCATTTTGTGCTTACATGATACCAGAATGAAATGTCATTCCAGAACGTCTCGTTATGATGCAAACAGATATAAAGAAGAGGATAGAATAAACTCGTTCCGGAATGGATCCTGAATCATGTTAACAGGCCCTTAAATTTTTTCTTCTGATTACTGTACGCTCAGCGTGATCTGCCGCTGTCCTCTCCGAAATTAAAGTTGACATATAATTAAGATATCTGAGTGAATTTCCACACGTTTTTTGGCCTCATTCACGTGAACGTTGGCAAATCCGGCCCAGCGTTAAACTGAATAAATTTTGAAGAAGTGCCGGAACTCAACCTCTGCAGCAAAAAACAACACTGATTACGTATACCCTTAATGGCAACGTTAACTACAGCGTAGGTTATCACCATCGAGGACGTTGCCGTATGCGGCTTTTTTAACTCCTTTCATCTTTATGAATTTGCTTGAGAATTTCGTATGAAATTACATTTATTTCCTAAGTGCTTCCTCTGGCCCGTTTTCAGTACAATTTTGTCGCAATTTCCGCAACAAATTTTGTCTCGCAATAGAGTTGCTAACTACTTACAGTGCGATAAGGTGGCGATTTCACCCTGATATCGCCGGAGGTACAGTTGATTACGAAAAAATAACATCCTTCTTTATAAGACGTGTGTACATGTTCTGATAAAAAACTTTCGTTCATTTTATTACATTTTATAGAAATTCGAGCGATGTTGCTCGACAAATTGCAGCGTATGTAACAGCGCGGCAACACAGTTATACTGGCAGTAGAGATCGCGACAAAAATTGCACTGAAAATCCCCTGTTTAAATTTGTTTTTTAACCACTTACCCTCTTCAGGTTGTAATCCATTGCAACTGTCTATTGGAATCCAAATCAGAAAAAGAAATGATATACCGGTCACTGGTTTCATTGTGGATTATGTCACTACTGTTGCTCTGCAGGCTTTGATCATTATGAAAAGCTGACTAATCTTTCATTTTCCCCGGCCATCTTAATTAAATATTTATGTACTGTTTAATAAACAAAATGAAGCGTTTTCTTTACAAAATTAAACAACTTATCCCTAAGAACTTCAAAAATGTTTTTATTAAAGAAGGAAATCAAAGAAAAACTTCTAATAACTGTCCCGAGTTCTCGTACCTTTGATTTTTCGAACCTCGCGAGAATTCGAACTACAACGCGTACGCTCAGTCGAACACCCCAGATTTTTCTAACCAATTTTTCCTATTGACGTTCGAATGTAAAGTGTAAATGTTGCTTATAGTGGTCAATGCACTCGGCTACACCAAGCAAGTCTCCAGGCATGCTACTTAAACTGCATTATCAAAACAAATTTTTCGAAAAATTAGGATATCGATCATTATGTAATATCTAGAAGTTTAACTGTGTAGATCAGCAGGTTGCTAAAAACTTTGTGCATAACTACTACTTGATTAACATTTGTAAGATTACAACGTTTCAATCTTTTTAAAATGTGGGAATGCTGTACATCTAAAAATAAAGTGCGAGCGAAACCTTTTTAAAATGTATTCTTTTATCGTGAGTGCACTCATTAATTTCATGCGTTTATTTATAATTTGAAGCCTAAAGAAGTTCCAGCCTTTTACGTTTTTAAAAAGAACGCGACTTAATCACAGTGTGTCATCTAGCTACAAGTTCTCATCGAGAACCTTCGCTGACAGCAAATCATTTGTTTGCGTTGTTTCACTACGAACCGTAATTTGAAGAAGATTCTCGATAAAACGTGTACAGAAACTTGTTTTGCATATTACTAAAGCAATTTAATGGTTTGCAAAACCAAAAAATTTGGTTTTTACTGTAACGTACAGCGTGTGCGAGCGAGCGAGTCACGATTGGTTTTAGGATTGGTGGCAGGATTTTTTTAAACCGATCAAAGAACGTAATAATTCAAATTCCAAGCAAAATGGGTATTGCTTTCGACAACAAAGTGAAAACTGCTCTATACAAAGTCGCGTTCTCCTTCAAGTAGTATTTATTTACTGAAAAAGGCATCATACGCATCTCCTCTCGTATAGGGCGATCTTTGCTGACGTCATTGACATTACCTCATTAGCATAAGACACATGGAGAAGGCACATGCACATCAAGTGACCAGAAAAGAACTGTGAAACATATCACGAATTCTCAGCACTGCGGAAAGCAAGGAGAATAAGGGCAAAAACCACAAAATTCCTGGTGGCAAAAGCGCATGAGCCAACCTGAACAAATCAAGTGCAAAACCAGCCACAGATGAAGAAACAGGCCAAAAGCGAAAGTAGACCAAGACCAAACAGAATTCATTCAGTGAGCCGATAGAAAGTGAGGCGCATGCTTATGAGGCAAATATTATAAACAAAGATTTATCTAGGAGACTAATAGTTGTAAGCTATTTTGGACTGCAACATACATCGTCACTGATGCTTGACTATACAATGTGTATCCTAGCAACAGCTTGCACAACAGTTCTGTTTGTGATTCAGAGCCGCGTATCTTGAGTATCAAGAGTGTCGGTGTTGCAAGTGGACTGCAGGCTACAATTTCTTGAACTATCCGCTTCTTTCTTGATTGTCAGATGCCTCAGGATGCCGGTCAATTTACTCCTGTACAACTCTAATACTCTTCCGTTAAGAGCGAACGACAAGAAAATAAAGAACCCTGTATGAAAAAATGAGAAAGAAAAATGGGACAAATGTAATAAAGCAATGATTGTGATAATAAGTTATGTTGCAGTACAATACTTACCAGGGTCCAAAATTGGAATCATCCCAAATCGATTACTGGCTCGACAGGCACGAGAAAAAAGAGATGATGACATGAGATGAGTCAATTGACCAGCCGTCCATCCACAACAAATCAACAAATGAAACCGAGGGCCCCCCACCCCCCCCCCCCCTTATAGTCATAGCTTGGTGGTCTTGGAGGTCTCCTTTCTTTACCGTAATATTACTGTAATATTTCCAATCTTAAAAAGGCTAATTGATGATGATGATGATGATGATGATGATGATAAATTAACCAAAGCAAGTTTTGACTATAAACTCTACTGCTGCATGACTTTAACAACAACCAGTACAAATGGCAGAAGTTAAGGCGCATGCAATCCTAGCGTTAATCACATTACTTCAAGATAGAGATTAGACTCGCCACCCCACCCCACCCCAAGGGTAATGATACATGGTCGAGACAGAGGACAAAGGAAATGTCATACACCTTAAGTCTAACTTTATTGCCTGTCTCGCATAAAATGAAAAAAAAAAATGAATGGAACATGCCTTGAAGACTGTTTAAAACAACGTACGGGTACCACAAGAACGACAAAGCTTTCAAGTTTGCAGCAATTCCAAGAATCCATGTGACGCCCATCACTGAGGCCATTTTAACACAAATCACAGCTGCGCTTGTACCGTGATTCTGATTGGTTACTTGTTGGGTTCTCTGAAGAAAGAATATATTGTAGTTTAGTAAAGATAAGGCCACTCTGTTATTCTTGGCATCCATCACCTGATCAGTTCGTTTTTTACACTGTTAACTTTAGTCACAACTGCGGGTAACCTTATAAACTACTGCACTTTTTTAATCGAACAAATGTTTAATTACCAAGCTATACTTTCAGCCGAATGGTAAAAAAAATGAGACCTTTAGACAGTTTGAAAAACTAACAACGAAAGAACAAAACAAATCAACAAAAGTGAAGATACTATAGCGTGCCGTTTTACTATTGTTCTGCCACTTCTTACTGGCTGTTTTCAAAGGTGGCTTTTGATTGTATTTCAACCTGACAATTAACCTGCATGAGTCGGTCGGTCGTTTAGTCAGTCAGTCGGTCGGTCGGTCAGTCACTCAGTCAGTCAGTCAGTCAGTCAGTCAGTCAGTCAGTCAGTCAGTCAGTCAGTCAGTCAGTCAGTCAGTCAATTAATCTATCAGTCAGTCTATAAGTCAGGCAGTCATTCATTCAGTCAGTCAGTCAGTTTTTTCCTTACCTTACGAGTTTTGACGATATGAATCACGGTATGTCCCAATGCAAACAAATTGAAGATCAACATCAGTGCAACAGGCAAAACAAACGAATAAAGAAGGGCTTGTAGCTGAGATATGAAACATTCCTCTTGTCCTTGCCCTGTTTATTTTAACAAAGAAATAAAACGCAAAACTATATGATTATGTCTTTTGAAATAAGATTGTTCATTTTGTCACTATGTTCTACAGTACGGTGTAATGTCATAAATAATAATAGAATCGTCTTTCGTTTTAGATGTGACAGCCAGGAATTGAACATTAAAGGTGACATTTTCTTTTGTGCTTTACGGGATCGATCCGTGTTAAATTATACTCAAAAAGCGCTTACCATATCCGATAGATCCTTTCTTGACATAATCAATTGCAACACAGACCATGACGACAATGACAGGAGCTCCCCAGGCATACAGGCAGTACTGCAAGAGACGTTTGCTAAAACCTCCGTGTCGATTTCCCACACCTCCTATAAAATGTTTAAAAAATATTTAACAATTAGACTACGAGCCCGGTTTCATGAGCAAATAGTCAACGAGGGCAGCCGAGTTGACTATCGCCAAGAAACGAGGGAGTAGTAGTAGAACTCAACGGATTGCAGTCTAAAAACAAGTGCACGAAGACAAAAATCAAGAAAATTACCGCAAAGAGCACGGAGCGCGCGACTGCATCGGCGAAAGAAATCAGTGGGAGAACCAATCAGATCGCGGACCAATAGAACACAGCTGAGTTTCTACTAAAAATAATTAGCATGGACAGGCAGAAAAGGAAGAAAGCTCTTTTAAGTGACAGATGGGGTACATATTTCAGCCAATATATGTCATATATATGTCAATAATACACCTAATACAATAACGTTGTCAAGAAAAAGGTAAAAAAGAATGGTGTTAACTGTAGACAGTTCACGAGTTACCTGCACTTTAGTCCACTTGCTGGATTGATATTCGTTTTGAAGCTTTGAGGCCATGACAATATTCATGCATGCGCATTATTCCTTTGACTTTTTCCGTTTACTTTCATGACAACCTATTGCAATTAGGTGTATGTCAATATATGTCATTAACCACAACATTTTTTACAATATATGTCATTATTAATAATGCCATGTTATCACTTCGCGCTTGCACGTGACTGATAAATATTAAGTATTGTTCAACCCACCTGAAGCAGTGAAAATCCGATGCACATCGTAAGCCATTACGTTCATCCACGTAAAGGAAGAGAGAACAAAGTAATGAAGAAGAACTGCAATTGCCAGGCATGTATCTCTATCCTCATTTTTAACCGCTGAAAAGAAGACGCTTTGGTACAGCAATAGAGACAATGCCAAGTTTATTATGATCTTTCCGGGTAAATTACGGAGTTCAGGAAACAGGATGTATGTAATCAGTAGAAGAACTAGAGAAACCACAGACACTATACAACCGATTGAAGAAAGGAGTTGAAGAGATGCTGGTGTTTTTGAGATCACATGTTCGCTGCCGCCTGCTTTTTCTGTTCTTGAAAAATTTCTTGAAAAGTTCACGCACAGCAGTAATCTATCGTCTAGAATCTTGTATGTAGTATTGTTATATATGTTGTTGTGAACCTTCAAGTAGATGGTGTCGTTAGATAGTTGAACATAGTCTGTTTTATTAAACGCTATGAACGTACAGTTCGGAAGTAATCCTGTCCTGTTTCCTGCAACTTCCCCTGTTTTGTTCTCCTTCCCGTGACCTGCAGTTTGTGGTTCGGTTGAGACGATCGTTTTACAACTCCCAGCATAGGGATCGTACACCTCATCAATGGAACACGACAACTCTTTTGTAGTTGTTTTAACCACATTCTCTTTCCTGTCATTTACCTCAACACTGTACTTAGATGTGGAACTAAAATCAAAGAGGATAGTAAGGGGAGGTGAATCCCCACCACTTCCAGATTGGCATTCAGATTCCAGATCATTTGGCTCAAAACCATTGCACAAAGCACACAGTGGGTTTCGAAATCGTGTCTTTTGGTAATCGTTTATGCAGACTGGGAAAGCGTACCTCAGACATTCTGTTTGACAATAAGACTCGTTTCTTTCTTGGCTGATGTTGCGGCAGTCTTGAAACCGAGGAATGCATCGTTTCAGAAAGTTCAGCTGGTGTTGTTCCGGTTTTATATCAACCGAACAGTTTTGAAACAAAAGAGCCAGACTATCGCCTAAATTGACATCTGTCAGATTAAACCACTTCTGGCAATCGAACTGCAGCTTCCAGTATGTCGTATTAACTACACCATTACACCTTGCGCAAAATACATTTTTATACGTCACATGGCTGTCTTTGTCGAAGACTGGTAGATTCGTCAAAAAGTCACTTGACTCTTCTTCCTGACATTTTTGTCTGACGTTTTCTTCAGTCCACTTCTGCGGGCACTTGTTCCAAACTGCGTAACCAGTGTACACTGGTTGAACTATTCCGTTCTTTAGTGCAAAGCAGGTTTCATTCGACGTGAGAGCGCTGGCCCCAAGACTAATACGTTTTCTGCATCTGAGTCATGAAACATGAAAGAAAAAACAGAATTGATGTATAGAATATTGTCGGTTGCTTATGTAGACAGGTTATAGATTAATTCGTTTATTTGTGGAATTTTCACTGAGAAACTTTTCGCAAATAGAAAATCAAAAGGATTATCAGCCGACAACAAACTGGGGCGAATGTTTCAGCTTTTGATTTATCTTCTTTGACTTTTTTATGCCGGAAATGTTTCTGTAGAACGACAGAGTGTCGAAATTCCATAAGGTTTCTATCGACAACTGGCAAACTTCAACTCACAGCAGACCTGTTGCCTGACAATAGCCTTGTCAAATCACTTGTAAATTAGGAAGTTGTCCAGCTTGTTATGAACTCGAACAAACGTTCGGGTTTAAAATTTACCTGTAGAACAAGGGTCGACTTTCAATATTCTTAATGTTTCTGAGTCGAAAACTGGCAAACTTCAACTCACAGAAGACAAGTTGCATAACAAGTAGTATTGTCAAATCTTGTCACAAGCTCATCGCCTTAATCTTTTTATCTAAACCAAAAAACGTTCAGATTTGAAATTTCATTGAAAATCATTTTAAAAAATTAACATGATATAAAAAATACTTTCTTATTCAGATTCTGATACATGTGAATCACAAATCATTTTTAATAAAGGTTCACGTAGCTAAATCGTTGTTACTCGTATCGTGTGGCTAGCATTTAATAATAAAGAGCACAGTACACCAAAAATCGACACTTACAATGCGTCGAAGTCAAAACAACAGTCACCAAAGTCATCACAGAGGTCATCACAATAACATCTTGGCAAGTCAAAAGGTAAACCCACTGAAGCGTTTCTTTGTTGCGCTCCACACCGATTGGTGCAACTGTATTTAGAAAAGTCAGCACTCACGTACAAGAGGTGTAAAAAACGACGGACTTGCTCATCCCACTGGGGTCTTGGAGGGTCTAATTGAAAAAGAGATACTAAAGTTTACTTAATCGTATAACATTGTAAATGGTGTAACCCTTCCGTTCTGCATATGAAAACTAGAAAATGCACTATAGGAAATATTAAATGTCTTATCGACCAAAGCTAAATTTTGTAGGATAGTTGATTTGAGTTCTATTCAAATACCAGTCGTTGGACTTATGCTTGCTAAAAAAAAAACCATTAATTTGAGGTCAATAATTCACCACAATCTTCAACTCTCTAGATTGATTGTAACTTTACTTCCCATAAACAAATAAAATACGTTACGGGGCAAGAGACGTTTAGATTCGTCAAGATATTCCTTATTTTTTCAAATTATTGAGTCACATTTTAGAAGTTGCTTCAATGTTTCTTACTGCTCTTCCCTCGGTAAACAACCACCAAAATGGCCTTTTAATTAAACTGCAAATAAATTGATGGTTTTTACATAAGAAAAAGCAATCTTACCATCGTTTGGGGGTACATCTGGGTTGCACTTATGCCGCAAAGAACGCAAGAAAAATGAGTCAAGAGGAGGACCAGTTGGGGAAGGAACAGTTGTGGATGCACTGAAAGTGGCAGTGGTGGTTGTTTCGCCGCCAGGAGAAGACGATGGTGGGGATCCATCAGGTCCTGGAGACGAAGGAGATGGAGCCCCTGTTGGCGGCCCGACTGGTGGCCCCGTTGGTGGTCCTCCTGGTGGCAAGGTTGGTGGCCAGTCTGTTGACCCAGTTGGAGGCCCGGTTGGTGGACCGGTTGGTGGCCCTACTGGTGGCCCAGTTGGTGGTCCTCCTGGTGGCAAGGTTGGTGGCCAGTCTGTTGGCCCAGTTGGAGGCCCGGTTGGTGGACCGGATGGTGGCCCTACTGGTGGCCCAGTTGGTGGCCCTACTGGTGGACCGGTCGGTGGCCCGATTGGTGGCCAGGTTGTTGGTCCGGCTGTGGATCCTGTCGGTGGCCCAGTTGGAGGCCCGGTTGGTGGACCGGATGGTGGATGTCCATCGGAGGAGGGTGGAGGAGGTGGGGGCGGACCGTTAGTTGACGGAGGCTGCAGCGGACCGCCAAGAGGTAAAGTTGGAGGCTGGTAATCTGGTTAAGAAGAGGACGAGAAGGAAATAAATCAATTATGTCGGAAAAAGTAATTTTTGACGGATGAATTATATGTCAAATCAAACAGGCTACTGACTGAAAAATTATAAACTAAGGCTGCAGGCAAGTAAATGTGCACTCTGATGAAAACGTTTAATAAATCGGTTTTGTCAAAAATAAATCACATGAATGTTCGGCGGATAAACAGCTAGTACAAACAGGGCAAATAAAACTGATGAAACAGACCACTGAAAACAAACAAAGACTAGCTACATGCAATGAGTTTTTGAGATCAAATGAGCACTGTGATGAAAATTCAAACAAATGGTAATAAATAATTTTAATTAGTTATAAAGGCCAAAAAGACACGGGGCAAAAAGTGAAAAAGAATCCGCCACTGCTAATTTACCTTTTCTTTACCCGAGCAATAGAGCAATATGTCATTGGGATTCCTTGCAAAAATAACAGATTGACTACCAGGTTGGTCTCAAATTTGCATAATGCGACAAAACAATAAAAATGGTCTGAAATGATTACTTCGAATTTTTCAAAAATATGGCTTTTATTAACAGAGAATTTTAAACGCTATGTTGCAAGGTACACAACGCAGTTTTGAAGAAAGGAAATGTAACAAGTCAGTGCTATATATATAATCTGTTACAGTTGTATAATTTAACACGGCAAGTAAGTTATATGCGACTGAACTGCGGGGCGCAGGAAATGCTGAATAGTGATTACTAGTTTCGCTACACTGAATTACCTGTGGTTTGGCCTTCATTTCCCTTCCACCAACAAACCGTAAGAAGACATGATATAAATGTCAGGCGATGAAGAAATCTGAACAGCATTTTTGGCAAACACCTGAAAAATGAAGTCCGTAGAGCAAAGAGTTGGCGGCGTTTACAGACCTGGTCTATTTACAGAAAGCTCAGATCTGCGCCTCAGAAAAAAAAAACGTTCTGACAAAATGTTCTCTGTTTTTCGATTTTTTCCTTTTGTTCTCTTTATGTACTATCGTGCGCAGTGATCAATAAGCAGCTGTTAATACCGGTGTGGAAACACTAATTAAAAATTTGAACGTTTATAGTTGCATTGTTTGTGTTAGAAAGAACAAAGAGCTAATATTTAATATCGAAATATACCATAACAAAATTTCTCTTTCTTTACCAGTTTATGTGGCGTAACCAATTTCTATTTTAGAAACTTTTGTGATGATAGCCACTTTGGTTCAGGGAAAAAGCCTACCAGCGCCAATTTATCTTCAGTTTTCCAACCTTCGCAATAAAGAGGTGTAGCAAATTAATTTATATCGGTTACACAACAGAACTAACCATAACAGTACTTGACTTATGTATAAACTTGGTCACACACACACACACACACACACACCTTGTAAGTTAAGCGTTGAGACAGGCGTTGAGAAGGTGTTATCTTGAAATCACTACTTACATCCTCGCTTTGAGCACATTTAACAATCATCCAGGTTCAAAAGCAGCTTCTCATAAAACCCTGTCGAATAAATTTGCAGTGCAATTTGCAAACAAATGTTTATGTTGAATTTAAAGTCACAGCGGTGTTAAAATATATAATTAAAAAAACGGGCGATCAACTGACTTCTTACACTGGCCAAAAACCTCCTACCATGGTAATTTTAAAAATGTACCTCAATATAATTTCGTATTTTTAAAACATGAATGCGCGCAATTGGAGCTTGGTTGTTGTGTTATGGAAATCAATCTTACAACATCTATTTGTTTATTTCTAAATTTTGACCGCATGGAGCATCAACCTATAAGGTAACAAGTTTTTTTGAAATATATCAACAATTAAAGCATCCGGTGTAACTTCTAACTACTTTAAAAGGCTTATTGATGTTGTTGTTAAAATAAACGACTGCTTAAACGGAAAATTGTCAATTTTTGAAATGCAATATATGTATGTTTTTTTTCTGCTGTCAAGCTTAAGTTAAACTTCGTGTTGTTAATTATAAATTCAAAAATGACTTCAAAAGTTGGATTTCCCATTGTACAAAAAATATATTTGGAACGCGCAGCCGCTTTTTATCCACCTAAAATGGGTCTTGCTGGGTTTCACTAGAGAATATCCTTATAAAAGCAGGTTTAGCGGAGCTTTTCATGTACATGTATAATAGACATGTAAAGTGGGCTAATCTCTAAATCAGCCCACCGGCTTCTTGATATTTTGAGATTTAAATTTAAGACGTTAGTTAACGCGGTACATATCCAATAAAACTCTGTATTACTGTTTAAAGACTTACTAAAAGGAGATGTGTTTTTCATGATACGTGGATTTCTCGCCATTACAGTATTGCTAATGTTTATTTGATTGTTATCGTCGAGGTGAAAATTTTGAATAAAATGTTGATGAAGATAAACCCTGATGGATCCATCAACGTCACCATTTAGTTTTAAAAAATAAAAATGAAACACAATATTTAAAACACATATGTTGATGCAAGCTACGAAAAAACTGAATTAATAGCGACCTGTCAAAAATCTAAGCAAAACTGCAAATTTTCACGGCATACAAGATTATTAGATATGAATGTGTCTTACCTTTTTTGTGCCCTAACTATTCTAAGTTTGCTCTAGTTTCTTTTCATTTTGAAGCCAATGGTTTATTCTTATAACCTTTGTTGCAAGGCTCTGCTATCGGATATAATTCAGAACAGTACAAAGGGAAATTTCACAGCTGGATTACAATAATGTGCTCTTTGTTCGGCTTTAAGTTGGCATCCTATCTTTCCGGAAAATATAACAATGCAACCAATATCTTTAGAACTTGGCTATGTAAACGTTGCTTTGTTGTAAGATAGACTGAAATAGAACTAAAATAAACAGCTGTTGTTGCTAAAATCAGTGTGACTGACAAAATGAATGATTTCAAAATGAAAACCGAAAAGGGAAGTTAAAAATACGTACCAAAGACACAGATATTAAAAAAAGCATCGAAGACATCGATCATTGATGTCACTTTGCGCTACTTGATGATGCCATGATGTCAGTTCTCATCACTTTCGTTAATCATACCCACCAAATGCATTATGCATAAACAACAGTTTAACCGCTTGTAAGAAAGGCCGTTACTTTTTAATTATTTACTAGCAAATCATTTAAGAATAATTTCCCCTTTCAAGAAAGCACTTCGGTCGTATTTGGAAGAATATTGCTGATATTAAATTTTAAAGCCATTCGGAATTTGCTACCGCAGAATGAAGTGTTTGCTAATTAATTGTACCTCAGTCCTCTGGATACAGAATATATCTTCACAGTTTCGTCTAGCCTAATTTTTCATACGACCAACTACAACCGTCTTGGTGTCCAAGTCTTGGAGGGATAGGCACTGTTTGTTGCTTCCTAGGATTTATAATACTTTATTAAAAAATAGAACGATTTGTTTTTTTATTTAACCGAGGCAACAGATCGAGCGGAATGGTCGATCGTCCTTTCCATTTTGCAGCCATTTACCCAGTAAATACATAAGAAGAACTAAGAAAGATTTAATACTGCTCGACGTTTCGGAGTCATCTTGACTCCATTATCAAGAGACTTGTACAGTATGCAAATAAGGAACGCTACAAAATAAGCATAAAACAAAGAACGACCTAAACGAACACCTTAGCGCGGATCGATGGAATCCGTTTGCACGAGCCTTAAGTGTTGGCTTACGCATGCGAATGTACAACATTTCTTTCACGAGGCAATCAAATTTGCCGCTACATTTTGTGATGACGCGAAATTGTTCGATGAAGTGCCCCGTATATGTAAGAATTTTCTGAACTAAAATAAGAGAACACGCAGCTTGTTACGGAAAATGAACCGTTAGTTTTGGACCGACCGTTCTGACCTATCGAAGTGGACCACCTCCAGAGGAAGTCCTAAATTTTCCGCTCGCAGCGAACCAAGACGGACCTTTACATTTCACTTCCGACATAAATTTCCAAAACTGTTGGGTTAATGGAAAGCTCTCGTGATTTTCTTGCATTTATGAAATAAAACGGTTCTTAAGCCGATCCGTTTTTTAGAAACTAAATATTCGGTGACTTTCCTGTTCACCTTCATCAGAGTTCAAAAGTTCGTTTTTTCGTTTGAATTCTGATGAAGGTGAACAGGAAAGTCACCGAAAATTTAGTTTCTAAAAAACAGATCGGCTTAATAACCGTTTTATTCCATAAATGTCCAATACCGATCGCAATACTGGTTCCAGTATTTTCAGTTATATTTTCTTGCATCTAGACTAGCATCTACATCGATTACATCTACTGTTAAAAATTCCCGAACAAAAATACTAAAACATTGACTTGCTTCTGCTTTTAATTCTAACTTGATGAGCCAAAAAGTTCGACGAGAACAACTTATATAAAGAATTAAAACGAGCAGGCTTCGGGATATTTGAGTTAAAGTTCGGGCATGAAGTCAAAACACCAGCGCTGGAGACGAAATGGAATGCCGACGAAATTTCGAAGCAATTGCAATGCCAGAAGCTAAAAGCATTCAACACGATTAAGGCGACTTAAACGCCTGAAGAAATATTCCGTTATTCAATGCAAAAGTCTAATGAAATTGAGAACATACCTGCTGCCAGTGATCTTAGACTTCTCTTGTCCGACCTTGGTCGAAATCCTCCGATACAAACCTCCTTGGTTAATAAGAGCTAAGCAATACACCTTTTTGCTCTTCAACATTTTAACTAAAATAAATTTAGAGTAGCTTTGATGAATACTTTGTGAACGCCAAAGTGTGACCAAGGTGGTGAAGAAATATTTGACTTGACCGGCTTTTACACATTTTTTGGAATATTTTCATCAGCACAAGTATTCATTAACACCAAAACCGTTTTATTTCAGCGTAAACAACATTCCTTAATGAAATTTTAATCTAAAACCTTCAAATTTTCATTCAGGATTTTGAAAAGCCTTATATGAAAAAGAAAATTTCTAAATTCTTCTTACAAAAAAGGCTTTTAGAATATGTTACCGTGTAAGCTCCAAAGGAGTATTGTGAAAGACTATGTGTAGTAAGGGTGTTCGAAGATTAAGTCTTTTGGTTCCAGGCACCTTGATTGTTTTAAAAGCAGGCCGAAGAAATGAGAATACAAACAAATGAACAAAATAACGGTCCGCAAATGTGCTGAATGGTTCAGGTTTAGGTTTATACAAAGTTTGCGAAGGTTAGTCAATTATAACACAGCTTATAATTGACACTCAGTGGAACACAGCATATTAATTGAAATTCTTGTTACTTGTTAATGAACGTGAAACGGTCATTGCTCGCACTGTGACACAAAAGTTGGCAATTGTCATGAAAATGAATGAAGAATCGTATTTATGCAAAAGGCTCAATGAAATTGAAAACCTTCATGTTATTTAACTTTAAAGTGGCCCGTTTTTTTGAGAAATTAAAATGAAACTCCTGCTTTGCGTATTAGATTACTCACCTCCGTCTTTAGGCGAAATGACGGAATTCCGACACCAACATGCGGACCGTTTTTAATGGCGACATGAGAAGCTTTGCAATTCAAACAGAGACATGCATACCTCAAAGGACCTTGAATTGTCAAAAAAACACCTCATTTTTTAGCAGACAGTGTGGTTACCATAGCTACAGCCACATACTCAATAACAATTAAGGTGGGCAGCTTTGTAGTTAACGTGTTCCCCAAAGCTTATCTTTAAACAACATCTTTTTTAATTTCTCACAAATGGGTTCTTAAAATGTGGATTTAAATTGCTGACATCAAAACGGTACAAATATTTTACCAAAAGAAGATTTTGTCGAGGAGCGAAGAGGCAACAAAGTTATACGTACTACAAAGTGCCTCCGAAATGCTACTAGTAACACATAACACGGCACTCATTTTATTCCAATTCACTGAAACGTTTTATGCTGTTTTCAGTAGCGACGAGTTTGTGTTCATGTATTTTATCTTATGCAATAAACAATCTCCAACTGTGTAGTAACTGTTCTAGAGATGGCAGGGCTCCTAAGCATAACAACTATCTGAGCAGGAGGAGAATGATGAGGCTTTGGCAAGTTTATAGGATGGAGAACACCCGTATCTCAAAGCAGTGTCTGTTTGGTGAACTCTCTAGTGGCCGGCGATCTCAGGGCAGACCAGAGTTTCGCTACAGAAACGTGTGCAAGGAAATCATGAAGCACAAACAGACAAAGTCTTGAAAACTAACTAATAGTGTCAGACCAAGCGACCTGGAGGACTACAGTACACACAAGGGCATCCCAGCAAGAAAAGAAGCTAAGGTCACGGCCGAGCGGGAAAAGAAACGCCATCGATCGCAAGAATCAAATGACCATCGTTTCAGATGCCTTTATTTGTCATTATTGCAGCCGGCCCTGCCGCTCAAGCATCGGCAGAATTAGCCATGAGAGGCGCAGCAATGCAAGAAGAAACTAATTGATCTCTGCCTGATGAAACTGCTTTGACCGTCTGTTCAGACGTTAGTTTTGATATAATTTTATAGAGGATATTATATGACGCGCAGGGATACAAATTTTATCTTCGAGTGCTGATAGTATCTCTTACTAGTGTCGGATGCAGCGAACGAGTGAGAGATAATATCAGCACGAGAAGATAAAATTAGTATGCTCAAGCGGCCATGAAATGTTCTTTTTTACAGTTACATAAAGTTCATTTGTTTTAATGAGCCCCCCACATTCCCTAAATCATAGTTCATAACAATCTGTGAAGAAAAACACAATGTCATTCTACTCTTTTAATGTTACTCATTCACTTCATATAAAATATGTTCATTAATTTTTTAACTTCTAAACAGAACTAAAACACTGATTAAAAAGTCAACTTGATTTCTTTTTGACGAACCAAAACTGATATATAAAGTTGAAACATCCCCTAATCTATAACACCCCCTATACCCCCCCCCCCCAAAAAAAAAAAAAAAAAAAAAAAAAAAGGTCGAGATATAAAATAAAATTGGTTAATAACCAGGCAGGATTAAATCGATATTGTAAATTCGTCAAGTCACATTAAATAATTTTCAAATCGCATTTTCTTCCCCAATATAATACATTTTTCTAGCGTCAAAGAGTATTAGTCATGAATTTCAGTTATCGATTTCAGAATCCAGAACGTTCGAGAAATGTTTTATTCGCCATCGGCCTCATTTATTCAATAAAACAACAGGTACAATTTACATTCAATAACAGGTAGAACTAACGGGCAATAAGAAAAGCCGAAACATGATATCAAGACATAGACGAACACAGCCTATGGGCTCTTGAATTAACTGTGTAAATATGTTTTGTTTTGACAACACGCCATTGAAATGTCAAGTCCGCATCCTGGCTGTTCATAAATAATTAACCCAGCTCTTTCCGTTATTAAACGAAAGATGATATTATATAGACACAGTAAAGCCAGTTTGGCTTAGATCTCAGTCCACGATTCATGATAAGCAGTAAAAATGTAAGATACAATGAAACCAACAGCGGTGGTCATGTCATTTCTCTTTCTAGCTTGGTTTCTGATAGGCACTTGCGAAGGAGTCCTTTCTGAAGAAGGTGAGTGTTTTAAACTTGAATCCTTCTTTATTACTTTACCTCAGTTTCAATTCGTCTTATTTTAATTTCAATAGCTTGTAAGGACGGCCTGCGTTTAATTAAAAAAGGTTTCAACATGTCAAGCGTCAGCTAGCTATCCCGAGCAATTTCCTTTATATGATTGTACGGAACTGATTATGCATATACAACTGACTTATGAAACTACTCAGAATATTCGTATACCTTCTAGAACTTCAACAAAATTGTTAAACGTCATTGAGATTCTATACTTCTTAATTTTCAAGTCACTACTGCAATACCAAAACACACCTGCTGAGCAAAAAATGCAATAAACACAGAGAAGTATTATAAAGAAGTCGGATAAAACGACTTTTCGACCGCTTTCTTTCTAACAGTTTTAATAACAGCAAAAATGAGTCCGCTATGCGAACATGTGTGGACTTTCTTTTGAATAAAAGTTGACATTATGAAGTAATCAATGAGTTACTGTAGCAGTCAACGACTTCAAGTTTCGAATCGAGTAATTCGAGATACAAGGCGAAAAAACAAAGAACTTATCAATCAATTTATTTTTTACAAGACTGTTGGAAGAACAAATTGTTCTATTACTTGTCTTATGTACTACGCTTCAAGAAACACACGTTACCATTGCCGCTTGGGATGTCACGCAATTTCAATGAGCGTGGTGTGACCCTTTGTCACGTCGTTCACGACAAGTGCCTTTTTTCATGCAAATAAAAACCTAGAATCCTACAAGAACAGCAGTTATTAGACCAAAAGTCTTTTCTTACCGCTAGCAAGATAGGATACTATTTTCATTAAAAAAAAAAGAAATGTTGCGTGGAGCACGTGAACTGTCTCGCATCGCTTGTTTACACAACCCTTACTTTTTGTGTAAAGCTTGTGTAAACAGCTCATCGAAAAACTTGTTTTCTTTCAATGAGTTCTTTTTTAACCTTTTTGGAATAACAACGTTTCAATAAGCTTTCACAAATAATTTCTTAGTAGCTTGCGTAGAAAGGCGGAGAAATATATTTTTCTGTTCACGAAATATTCACTTGGAGTCGGTGTTTTGAGAGGCGGCGAAGGACGTTATTTAAACCGACAATTAGATTATTTTGTCGCACGGTTTGGATATATGCATATTCTACGGTTCGATGTTATTTTTATTCTTTTCGTGACAATGTTTTAGTTCAGTGCTAAATTCGACATCGGTCTTTTGCTAAATATACTACTTGAGAGAAATGGAGCTGGTGAATTATATCCCGGAGTCCAAGACAAGTAAAACAACATGATCAGCGAACTTGTTTTGATACAACTCGTTGTGCATTCCTTGTGTGTGGCAAAGCTGAAAGAAATAAATAACCAGACATTTGATTCGTTTTAATATGCGAATCAAAAGTGCTCAAGCCGCACAGAAAAACAAACAATACGGAAAGTGAGTCAAAAGTGTGAAAAAAAAGAAACGTGACCTGCGACCGCAGTTGTTCAGCTTATTAGATATGCACATTTCGGCCGTCGCGATTGTTATTTCACTTTTCATCTACGCCACCGCTGCCTTTGAGGTTGTTCCTTGATGTATATTTTCCAGCCACCACACGCTCTTCGAAAGATGTGTCAAAAAAGGCTTCTAGATTCAAGAATAAAGTGGGACTTACTCGATACTGATCGAATTTCTGGGTTTACTGCCTTGGCTGCCCATCTCACCGAAACTTCGGATTCTCCGATCACTGTCGAAAACTTCCGAAAGCACTAACCCGAGTTATCACGGAAAGTGACCCCCCAATCGGAAAAAACTGCATGACAACAATGTGTAGACTTTAAAGTCCACACAAAAATGAAAGCAATTTCGCTCGAACAATGGTAATGTGATATTACATTATAATAAAACGAAGCCCAGTAGAAGGGCTGTTTTATTTTAATCAGCTCAAAACATTGTTTATGCGAAGAAAAGACAGGATTTGCAAGTTCGAGAGCTATATTTCAAACTCCGGGGGAGTGTTAAAGAACAAAGATTGTAGAAATCATACAAACATCGAATAACAAGTTTAGGTTTAAATTGGTTTTATTTTATTTGGGATGCATGTTTGTTTTCCTTACGAGAAAGTTCTGTTAACGCCATACTGTTAGGGTTATCCCGATGAAGTATTTTTCTGAATGTTATTTGGTATGAATCCGCATGCTTGTTTTTTTTTAACACTTCTGCTTCAGCGAATTTACAAATAAAACTTCCACTGCTAGACAAAAAACGAGAGTGAAATGTCATTACTCAAGCTCATTAAAAATTCATCAGGTTAAAAAAGGTAAATTAAAGGATACCATAATTATTTAGAATCATTGATAACGGTGTTTTGAAAAACTGATCGTCATCAGCATAAAATTTAACAATTTTTTTCCTTAAACACCATAAAGTTCGTCAAAAATACCTCGCTGCACATTGTTTTTTAACTCTTGTCAGCATTCGGATGATGAAGCGCTTTCTTTTGTGTTTGTTATAATTATACTAAACGATGGCAATGTTGAAATATATGGAATGCCTGACTGCTTTCAATGAGACGTCGTTTTGGGAACAAAACCTGGCCAGCTAGGAGTAATTTTGTTTTATGAAAGGGCGACAGCGGCTTAAAATATAATTAAATTATTCTACTTTATAAGGATATCATTATAAAAGGCCGTGAGTGATTGATGTGAAGAAAAATACATCTTTGTCAATATCCATATCTTGTTATGAAACGGTTTGTTGTGTATTTCGGAATACTGGCGTGGTTCCTACTAGAATATGCTTTTGCATTTCGGTGAGTAATTGAAGCGAAAGTAATAAAATTTATCCAAAAATGACAGCCCATGAGAAAATGACAGCCCTTTACGAGTGTCATCTGACGGCATGCCATTATGGACTATAAATCAAGCCAAGTTTTCTTTTTCTAGTAAATATGTTTTCCTGGGATGTTTGCCATAGTTTGATTATTGTTTGAAATTTTTTTGAGATATCACAACTCTGCCTTGCCATGCACGCTATTAAAAGACGTATTAATCGCAAAGTTATTCTATCCGCAGAAGACTGTCGACAAGTTGAAATCAATCCTTCCATCGAGGATCACACTTTCGTGGGTCACGTGTTCAAGAGCATATTGATACAAGACTCCAGTGCTTGCCAAGTGAACTGTTTCATTGAAGATGACTGCGTTTCGTTCAATGTCAAGCAACTGCAGGACGGAAAGTATTTGTGTGAATTAAATAATTGCAGTGATGCAGTTCATCCAGAGGATCTTAAAGACAAACAAGGAACTGTTTACACTTCATTCAAGGTCAGAAAACAAAGTTATCCTCTTTATTCCTACTGTTATTTTCTAACGCCCTTTCTCCCCTGCTGAGTGACTGATCCCTGTCTGTCTGTCTGTTTGTCTGTCTGTCTATTTGTCTATATGTCTGATTATCCGGCTGCCTGTCTGACAGTCAGACAGACAGACAGACAGACAGACAGACAGACAGACAGACAGACAGACAGACAGACAGACGGACGGACGAACAGACTGACAAATTCACTGACTCGCTGACTGGCTGACTGTCTGACTGACTACCTGACTACCTGACTACCTGACTACCTGACTACCTGACTGACTGACTGACTGACTGACTGACTGACTGACTGACTGAGTATGAAGCCCTGGATTAATTCATTCAGTGATAATTAGATTATCTCCGTTTACTAAATCTTAGTTTCCATTTTAATGGTTGAGGTCACACTAGTGCTTTTTTTACTATAGTAAAGTCAAGTTTACTATAGTTAAGCCAATTTGTAGTGTGACCGGCTTTTTTTAGTTTACTATGGTAAATGTAATCGTAGTCTGTCGCGATAGCAACGGCGGCAGGATGAAAGCGAAGTTTACTATAGTAAAACGACCTGAAAAGGCATGGTTTATCGCGCGTTTATCTAAACTTTGTTTTTTTAAGTAATGGATTGTCTACGTTTTGACATGAAAGGTCTCAAAGCTCTGGAACCATAAAATGGTTGCGCCATTTTCATTCACATGCTCTATTCTTGTGTTCGGATCAACACAGAAGCAACGCTAGAACTTTTATTTCAGTTGTCCTAGAAAAGTCGCTGAAAATATGTCTGACAAATGTCCGCTCTTCTTCGCCGCGCAGAAGCTTGTCTTCTCAGCATTCGCCTTGCGAGGAGAGCAGTGGGTAAGTCGTGCCGTCGTCTGTTCGGAAGAAAATACATGTTCAGGACAATAAATCTGAATCTCTGAGCTTTCCGGATAGCAGCAATTAATAGAAGAAGAGCAATAATCGTAAGGACCACGCGTTCTGAATCCATGGCTCACTGCAGGCGACATGCAAGCGAGTGAAAGTGGAATGTCTGAGCATATTTGTTTTAGTCATAAAATTGCAGTTTGATTGACAACATTTAAACAAGAAGCCATCTGGGAAATGTAAAAGTCGACAACACAGTTTACCATAGTTAACTTTTGTTTACTTTTTTTTACTATAGTAAAAGCCTTTAACCACAGGAAAAGTCTAAGTGTGACCTCAACCAATGAGAATAAAATGAAACGAAGAAATATTACCACGGGTTAACCTAAGTGCATTTTTCTGGATATACAGAACCCATGTTCAAGTAACCCCTGCCCAGTGATCAAGCGATGCCAAGCAGGCTTCAGCATCAAAGGTTACCGCTGTGTATGTATCAATGGAAAGATGGGAGAAGATTGCACTGAAGGTATTTGAGAGAAACTCCTGCGCCACTTATTTAAACTAAAGTGTTTTTTCATGCATAAAGATATCTTGATTTTATGTTGATTTTGAAAAACAGTCATTAAATTCCACAATTAGTTGAATCTTTTCAAGCCTGTTCTCTGTTCCCTTGTTTGGTTTCATGTGCGTTTGCTTGCCTGCTTCTTCGCTTGCTTTGCTGTTTTGTTGTGCAATTTTTCTGAACGTTTTGCTGATGTTAATTCCAGAACCTCCAGTTGTGCAAGTGGTTCCTGACAAAATAGCCATCGAGGAAAGAAGTGACGTCATTATGATGTGTAACGTGACTGGTAATCCTACTCCTAACCTCACATGGAAAAAATCTCGAGGAGGTCTCCCTGATTCAAGAAGCATAGTCAATGAAGGAAATCTAACCATACTGAACGTCACTACAGATGACAGCGGTTCATATGTGTGTACAGCTACAAGCAATATGGGTACGATGTCTGCATCAGTCCAACTTCGAGTCCATACTGCTCTCAACTTCATCACCAGGCCACCATCCTCTGTGATTGTGTACACCGGTAAGACGTTAAAACTGACATGTTCTGCATCAAGTGATTTGCAGCCAACAGTTTCCTGGATGTTCCATGGAGCCCCCTCGTTGCCTCAAGGCGCGGTTACTGATGCATCGAATGACATGGTCGTTTTGTCTGCTAATGTCACTCACAGCGGTACCTATACTTGCATTGCCACGAACTCACTTAGTTCTCTTCAGGCAAATGTCATCGTTTTAGTCAAGTACCCAGAAACCTGCAGCATTGTGAAAGCAAACATCAGTGATGTCAGTGGTGATTACGTCATTGATCCTGACGGCGTACAAGGCGAGGCTCCATTTACTGTTTACTGCGACATGATTGGCCAAGGGGGCATTGGAGTGACAGTTGTCAGTCATAATAGTGAAAACAGAAGCCACGTGAAAGGACATGAAGGCCCTGGTAGTTACAAGCGTGATATCCATTACATCGGCTCCAGTCTCTCTCAGTTGAAAGAATTAACAGAAGTTTCCAAGAACTGTCAACAATTCATTAAATTTGAGTGCAGATCAGCTTTGTTGAGTAAAAATGATCACGGTTATTGGCTGTCACGTGACGGAGTGAAAATGACATATTGGGGTGGTGCAACTTTTGGGAACCGGTGCGCATGCGGAATGAACAACTCGTGTGCTGATCCCACATGGCCCTGCAATTGCGATAAAAATGATTATACTTGGCGAGAGGACAGCGGTCTTTTGGCAAACAAGTCTCACCTCCCCGTATCTCAGTTGAGGTTTGGTGACACTGGTCACGCTGGAGAGGAAGGATATCACACGCTTGGAAAACTGGAGTGTTATGGAATGAACTGAGTTTGGTCATTAACAGTTGGAAACAGTTTAACATTAGAGGAGCGACACTTGTAATACGCGCACATGACCCGAAAAATTACCGTATATCATCGATTAAGGGACCCTCCTTGACTAAGTGCCCCCATGGCCAGGTGTCTTCAGAAACAAAATTGTATAAAAGTAAAAGTGGTGTAACCACAGAGATTTATAACTGATATCCTTGACGATTAATTGACGAAATACGGTATCCCTCATATCACAAAAGCTGTCTTATTAAAAGTAAGCTTATACTTGCATGGAAAACAAAAAAAGGAGTGTTTACATACAATGCCAAATAAATTAGATTAAGATGGAATTCGCCAGGACTTCGAGAAAGTATTGGACAACATTATGTACCAAAATTACAATATTACAAACATTTCTGTTACATTTTACTGCTTCAAATATCTTATCAAAAGAAATATTTTCTAACAACGTTCACCAAACGTCGAAAACCAATTTCACAGTTCCATCTAATTCCGTTGAATCGCCCCGGGTGAATCGCTTAAAAGACGTGAGCTTTTTCCTATAGGTTTTGAACTTTGAATTTCATTTTTGCAGACTCTGATAAGAAATTGTTGTACCAAAATCATTTACACCTTTCTGCAAACTTTTGTGTTACTGCTTCGAAAATAGAAATATTTTCTAACAACACCAAACATCGAAAAACAAATTTCGAAGTTCCACTGAATCGCTTAAAGACGATTTCACAAAATGGCTACACGTAAGATTTTTCCTAAAGCTTGTGAACTTTGAATTTCATTTTCTCAGACTCTGATACGAAATTGTTGTTGGTGTTACCACGGATAATTGCTTACATCTTTACCTTTTATTAAGGGTTCGAAATAACGCAGTAGGATTTAGCTATAAGATTATTCTGGTACTCGATTTTGGTCCAACTTAAATAAATATTACTCGATTTCCTGGTGGATTCCATCATATTGTCTTTTACTTTAATTTACACCGAAAACAAATCGAGCTGCATTAGAATAAATATGTCTTTACTATTTTATTTACTCGTGTACTTTATGAGAACTTAATTTGCTTTCCTGTTCACTCGACGATGTTCACGTCTTGTGCTCTTTCTCGTGTAAAATGACAACAGTCAGAAAAGCGTCTCCATTTCTGCTGTTTGTAGCCTGCGTTGCAGACGAACTAAACCCTGGTATAGTGTGTCTGCGCAACGGCGCCCAAAAGCTTGCTCCGATATCCCGCAGGTTTGTAAGGATCTGTGTATTCACTTTTGATTGGCTAGTTTTATATTACTTTCAAACGCGCTTTGCCATTGGACAAAATTAAAATCAAAACTAGTCACGCAAGACACGCTAAGCTAAAATTAAAATATTTTCCAATAACCATCTAGAAAAGTCTTTCCATTGATACAAATAAAACAACGGTGGTGGTCGAAGAGGACTAGAAACAGAGGAAACGTGAAAACCCGGCGTTTTGGACGAATATTAACAGGTTATCATATTCAAAGTTTCGTTTGCAATAGACGTTTCTACTAATAAATTTATGCCATTATTTTATAAAGAATTAATATATTGATTACCGTATTTACTCGAATAAGCGCCGCCCCCGATTAAGCGCCGCCCTCGAATAAGCGCCGCATTTGGGACAAAAAAGTTAATAAGCGCCGCCCCCGAAATACACCCAAAATATGGGAAAAAATTGATAGGTCACCAGGCTCGTTTAGGAGAAAGTGACAATTTACTTCTCTCGCGGACTAAGCCGCATATAAAAAAGCATTGTTAAAAACTGTGTAGCGCAGTCTGTTGATCACATAATAAAGTTAGAGTTTCGTTTATGCGCTAATTTTTGTAAATAAATCCAGACGTTTCGGGACTTCTGTCCCTTCATCAGTGGAAAATAGCCGTTAAAGTCAGCGCGCGTCATTTTCTTTGAATGTGGCAACATTGCGTGCGCGCGCGCTAACTGAGTCCATTTAAATAAAAGCAAAGTCAATGTTTATGCCGCGCGGCTGTAGAGATTTCAGATCCTGAAACAAAGGAACTCTTTGACAACTCGCGCGTACTCGGTGCTTACCGCCGGGACACCAATTTAAGAGATTCCTTGGTTCGCAGCAGTCTTCAATCCGGCGCTAACACAGGGGATAAACCCCATGGAACCTTTCCGTGCCACCGCCCACGATGCAGGACCTGCGCCCATACCAATCCAGCCTCCCAGATCAACACCCCTGGTGGACCGCTGACAATACGACAGAGGTTCTCGTGCACGACCAGTAACATCGTTTATATTATCACTTGTCGTGCATGCACCATGTCGTACATTGGCGAAACAGGACGTAGGCTCGGTGACAGGTTCTGCGAACATTTAAGATCTGTCGAGAGGAAAGCTGACCTGCCCGTAGCAAAACATTTCTCCTCGCCTGGTCACACAACAGATGACATGATGGTGTCTGTTGTGCGATCAGGCCTTACGAACATCAGAGAAAGACGCAGCGCGGAAGGCCGCCTGATCTTCAAATGCCGCACTCTACAGCCGCGCGGCATAAACATTGACTTTGCTTTTATTTAAATGGACTCAGTTAGCGCGCGCGCACGCAATGTTGCCACATTCAAAGAAAATGACGCGCGCTGACTTTAACGGCTATTTTCCACTGATGAAGGGACAGAAGTCCCGAAACGTCTGGATTTATTTACAAAAATTAACGCATAAACGAAACTCTAACTTTATTATATAAAAAAGCAGCCGTTTTGTTGATGTGCTCGCCCGCGCGCGCGCTAATTACGCGTAAAATTCTGCGCAGTAAGGATGCGCAATGCAAAACAGGGCAATGACCTTAAGATGGAATTCGCCAGGACTTCGAGAAAGTATTGGACAACATTATGTACCAAAATTACAATATTACAAACATTTGTGTTACATTTTACTGCTTCAAATATCTTATCAAAAGAAATATTTTCTAACAACGTTCACCAAACATCGAAAACCAATTTCACAGTTCCATCTAATTAAGCGCCGCCCTCGAATAAGCGCCGCATTTGGGACAAAAAAGTTAATAAGCGCCGCCCCCGAATAAGCGCCGCAGACCCGATTCGGCGCTTTTTTGAGGAAATCCGTTTGACATATAACAGCACTATAAAGCAACTCTAAAACAAACTTGGACATTTTTTTCCATCAAAAGCGATGTGTTGCAGCTGAAAGTTATTGTTTTACCGCGTGCTCATTAGTTTTCCAATCCAACATTCTTACAATACGTAGTTCTGTAAATGTTATGAAGACCACGATCTTTGCCAGGACAAACAAGGGAGTAATACTGACAATCGAAAGACGCTATTTTCAATTACCTGTAAAAGATTAAATTCTTTGTGGCGTCCAAATTTTAAATAAGCGCCGCCCTCAAATAAGCGCCGCCCTCGAATAAGCGCCGCACTTGAGGCGCGAAAAATTTAATAAGTGCCGCGGCGCTTATTCGAGTAAATACGGTACTGTCACGGATAAATGAGCAAGAAACACCAGTCGATGATTTTACCAACTTTGTATATTTAATGAGGCTAAACAACCTCATTTGTTTCCAAGATGTATTTCTAAATGGTGTTTGCTGCCGTTTGTATTTGAATGTTGCAATGGATGAGATTGGTTCCGTAAACAAATCACGAACTTGCAATACGAGGTACCAGTGTTGACAAGTGCAGTTGTAAACTGCATGCTATTTTCTTTAGAGAAAATTTGACCATTTTGTAAAGCTAAGGTAAATACACATCACTTTCTTAGACATTGTGTACAAAATAAAAAAAATAAAATAAATAAAAATAAAAATAAAATGTGTTCATATAACAGAGTACGTTTGTGTGACATTGCGTTTAGTATATTTTGTGCACATTTTCCTAGTATAAGATTTTATATTACATAATGATCTTAGTTCGCTTTTGCAGAGATTTAATTGTTATGTTTATTGTTCAAAATGCTAGTTTTTATAAACTCCGTTTGTACATGTATTCTTTGATTCCTTAACATACTTCTAAAGATGACTCACATTACTTTGGCATCATGTTACAGCAAACCTTGTAATGCTGTTAAAACCGTTTAGTGCAAGCCTGTAAAGTGTACATCACTATAGCTCTATAGCTGGTTGATGAACCTCTGTTTGCTCTCTGTTTTATGTCTAGCATAACAAGATGCCAAGTTATATATAAGACCAACAATTTGCTCCATAGGTGATAACCGGATAGGTAATTATCCGGTAAATAAGATTATCCAGCCATTATACAACTGGTTTTTGCCAATCACAAGGCCATTAAAAAAGTCAGACGCCTCAAGCGACCCTGTCAAGTAAAACAAGATAAAGATTCCCACTTCGCCCTTACGAGAGACGCTTACTGGATTTGTCATTAAATAAATTGAAACTACACCAAATCAGGAGTGAAACCGGCTACATCAGAATGACCCTTAAGAATTTAAAACAGGTACATCTCGGTTCTGTGCAAGTTCTACATAAAAAATCGAAATCCGTGATTTATTTGAATTTAGATCGTTCGTACATGTTAAGGTAGTCCATAGCATTTCAGTTTACCCAGAGTGTGATATCCTTCCTCGTTGTTGCTTCCGGTTTCTCCAAACCTCAGCTGAGAGACTGGAAGTTGTGCTTTGTTTGTAAGAAGACCGCTGTCCTCGAGCCAAAAATAATCGTTCGTGTCACAGTTACATCCATCACCTGGAGTGAAGCAAGTGTCGTTCACCCCGCATGCACATCTCTCAGTTCCTCCTCCCCAGTAAGTCATCTCCTCTCCATCAACTGACACCCACCAACTGAACAACGCATGACGGTTCTTGAACTTAAAAGCACTGGCATGGCATTCGTACTTTATGAACTGTTCACAGTTAGTTGAAACGCCGGTCAGTGCTTTGAGTTGAGCCAGGGTCGCAAGTCTGTAAGTTATATTTCGTACATAGGATCCTCTGTCTTCGAAGCCTTTCACGTGGGTTCTGTTCTCACTGTCATGACTGACAAATGTCACTCCAACGCCACCCTTGTCAGTCATGTTACAGTAGACAGTAAATGGAGCCTCGCCTTGGTTGCCGTCAGGATCAATGACGTAATCACCACTGACATCGCTGATGCTTGCTTTCACCGTGCTGCAGGTTTCAGGGTGCTTGACAGAAACAGTAGCATTCGTGTGAAGTGAGCTTAGTGAGTTAGTGGCACTGCAAGTGTAGATACCGCCATGAGTGAAGTTAGCAAACAAAAAAATCACGTTATCGGATGCATCAATAGCTGCGCCTACAGGCAAGGAGGAGATTCCATCGAATATCCAGGAGATTGTTGGCTGTAGATCACTTGAAGCGGAGCACGACAGGTTCAATATTTGACCAATGTACACAACCACAGAGGGTGGGGGCCTGGTGATGAACTTGAGAGCAGTGTAGACTTGCAGCTGTGCTGCTGATGAGTTGGTACCCATAATGTTTGTAGCTGTACACACATATGAACCACTGTCATCTGTTGTGACGTTCAGGATCATCAGAGCCTCTTCACTTAGAATGCTCCTTGATTCAGGGAGACTTCCATTGAGCCTGCTCCATTTGACTTCAGGGTTTGATTTTCCATTGACCTTGCACGTAAATTGCACTTCTCTTCCGGACTCGGTAACTTGCGTCTGAGGTGTAATAGTAACTAAAGGGAAACGAACTTTCACTCCAACGCCACCTTTATCACTCATGTTACAGTAAACAGTAAATGGAGCCTCGCCTTGTTCGCCGTCAGGATCAATGACGTAATAGCCACTGACATCACTTATGTTTGTTTTGACCGTGCTGCAGGTTTCAGGATACTTGATATTAACGATAACGTCCGTATAAAGCGAACTTAGTGAGTTCGTGGCACTGCAAGTGTAGGTACCGCCATGAGTGAAGTCAGCAGACAAAACAATCAAGTTGTTTGATGCATCAGTATCCGCGCGTTGAGGCAGCGAGGGATTTCCATCGAACATCCAGAAGATTGTTGGCTGTAGATCACTTGAAGCGGAGCATGACAGGTTCAATGTTTGACCGGTGAACCCAAGCACTGTCGATGGAGGCCTGGTGATGAACTTGAGAGCAGTGTAAACTTGCAGCTGGGCTGCTGATGAGTGGGTACCCATAATATTGGTAGCTGTACACACATATGAACCGCTGTCATCTGTCATGACGTTCCGGATCGTCAGAGCCTCTTCACGTACAATGCTCCTCGAGTCAGGGAGACTTCCATTGAGCCTGCTCCATTTTACTTCAGGGTTAAATTTTCCAGTGACATTGCACGTAAATTTCACTTCTCCTCCGGCCTCGGTTACTTGTGTCTGAGGTGTAACAGTAACTAAAGGGAAAAGACCTGAAACAAAAAATTATAACCGTATTAATTGGCCAGCGCGAAGCACAATTAGCAAACAGATTTGCTATGATTTGGCATTATATAAACCAGCAACTTATCATGGCAAGGTTCTCAAAGCACGTCGATTGTTGTTACCGTGTAAGGCAAAACGTTTAATAAAGATAAATAGATAGATAGATAGACAGACAGACAGACAGACAGACAGACAGACAGACAGATACGCAGGCAGGCAGGCAGACAGTCAGACAGACATCTGCAAATTATAATAATATTGTGTAACATACCTTGAACACAACGATACCCTTTGTCTTTGAATCCATTTTGACAAACAGACGAGCTGGCGAGGCACGGACTGCTGTGACAAGCGTTCTAAAACGAGACAATAAAGACAATTAGTTATTCAAGTCGATAGATTGAAAATTTTTTATGTTGTCATGGCAACTTATTTAGACGCCATATAGCTATCAATTTATTCATTTGTACAACGTATACGAATAAGTAATAAAACTTAATTATTCGTCCCCATTATTGGTGAAAAGGATAGGTATGCAGTATTACAGTGGAAACTGAACGGGAAGTGAACAAAGAACCAATCACACGATGAGAACAAAGAAAGGCGACCAGAAATGGACCAACGTAGACCGAACAGATTGCAACAAAAAACAGACAACAACGGAAAGTGCGGACCCTCAGGAGCGGATGGGAGCGACAACTGACTGACGGAGAGGCCGAACGAGTGGAAGGGAGGATGTGCGGTGAAGAGAAGAACGAAGGACGACGAAGACGGAAACGGGAGGACTGGGACGCCAGTGCCATGGATGAGATGTCGAGAGAGGAAGGAAGAACGCGAGAGTAGGTCACTCCAGACAACGTGTGTGAGGACAAGAAGGAAGAGAGGGAGCCCGCGACAACGACCTGAATGGTGCTCGCGCGAAATGACCAAAGTGTGACGAGCGGGAACCAAGAAAGAGAAGATGAGAACGGAACACTCCCCCGAACGTGAGAAAAGGAAAGAGAACGAAGATGAGCCGAGCACAGGACACCGACTGATGACCGGCCCAGGAGGGAGAGACGGAGACGACGAAAGGGAGAACGAAGGGAAGAGACTGGCGAGGAAGTGACGCGAAGGAAGAAGAGAGAGAGGGTACGGCGGAGAGTTCGAGGAAGAGGACGGGAACACCCTGGCCGGGGAATACGGCGAGGAGCCGCGAAGAAGCAACCTGAAGAGCCCCGACCACACGACCCGAAAAGGAGAAACCAACAGGGAGGAGAGGGCACGGAGCGACATGGCGCGAACGAGCTGCGAGGCGACATCCTGTCTCATACTGTCAGGTAACTGTCCAACGTCCCGGTTCGAGATTCGCACTGTAAGTGATTCTTTACAAAGTAGGTAAAATACTATTGTGGCCACACTGTGGCGACAGACAACAGTAACTCGATGTCTAGCTGAGTTGGGTTTTTCCATAGTGAACTACTTAACACCGTTACTTAATAGCGAACCGCGCGAGGTCTAAAAATAGAATGCAAATGAATATAACCACCACGAGGCTCAGAAAACATCAGCGTGTTCTGAGAGAGGAAAAAAGGAATCTAGGCGAAGTATTTGTTTTATGAGAGTGTTTTAGGAACATCGGCTGTTTAAGGTGATTCCCTAGAAATAGAACTGCTCATAGATTTCCAACCTAACTTTGCCAGTTGGTTGTTTACCTTAAGGGAAGTTCAATTTTGAAATAAAAAAGGGGGGTCACCGTATTCGTTTAGGAGCAGGAAGACCTTGTATTTTCCATATAATTCCTAATATTTCCTTTGCGAGTAATGCTGAAAGTGCACGTTTTCGGTGATTATGTATTATTCTGCCATAGAAATTGATCTGTATTCATTTTATAGAAAGAATTTGGTCGCTACTTTCGAACTAAGAGAAAAAAATGATAGGTCACCAAACTCGTTTACGAGGAAACGACGATTTCTTTCTCTCGCGAGCCAAGCCGCATAGAAAAAAGCCGCCATTTTGTTTATGTGCGCGCGCTAATTACGGGTAAAATTCTGCGCAGTAAGGATGCGCAATGCAATACTAGGGAATCACCTTAAGAAAGTGTTTTAGGAAAACTTTTGCCATTTCGGTTTGTTTGTCTGAGTCTTGTCTGAGTCGTGACGTCACTCGCGCGCTTCGCTATTAAGACTTTATTCAACTCTCACCTCGAATGGTTGATAAGCAAAACCTTCTCGTTCCAAAAGATCTTCAGGGTGCAGCAGGTGATCTGAGTTACTCAGTTGACACTTGTGAGTATCGTCCACAAGCTTAGAACCAAGATTGTACGACATGCAATTTTCTTCTACATAGCAGTGTGCCATGCACGAGCTGTCTCTTTTCACCGTCAGGTTTCTAAACACGTGATTGCGTAGAACCTTTCCTTCTTTAACAGGTGTTGGCTTTAACATGCGACAATCTAAACATACATGTAAACAAAAATAAAGCATGAGCTAAGTCGGAAGCAAGGATAGTGAGCAGTAAATGAAAACGACTTTACTATGAAGAATAATTTCAATTAAATGTTTTTTTTTCTCTTTATAGTACAGTCGTTTTCATTAACTGTTCACTCTGCTTGCGCAAATTCACAAGAGGAAATGCACAATTAAAACCCGCGTCGAGTGTCCAAGCTTTGCGTAGACATAAAAACAACACTGTTGGGAGAAATATATTTTTTAACAGAAATAGTAAGGGCGAATAGAAATAAGATAGCACACAAAAAATTTAGACTTATAACACCAAAGAGGGTATTGTATGGTCATTTTGAAGGATTTAAAAGGATTTTTATTGGAAGACCAAGCTTTGCCATCCAGTCACGCTCTAGTACTTTTTCACTAACCCTTGTAAAATTTCATATTTTCAAACTGCTATTAAATCCCTCCCTTCAAATGTATGGCTTAGGACGATACCCCCATTCTACTGTAGTGAATAGGTTGTAAAACAATGCACCATGCAATTTTAATTTTATTTAGTATATTTTAAGTAGTAGATAAAATATGAGCGGGAGATCTGTATGGGCGGTTACAATGGCGAGCCGATAGGCGAGCCATTGTAAACGCCCATACAGATCGGACGCGAATATTTTATTTTACTTGTGAAATGAAAACAATAAATTGAATGCAAAGTATTATTGCGAATCAGTAGAGATCTGAATCAAAAGTTAATGAATACGAATTAGCTGAGCAGGAGTCTGTATCAAAAGTTAATTATATTGTTTGATTTGTATTGGGGTTTACAGTTGTGTACATGTGATCTGAATAGTGTGCTGGGATTGGTTTGCACCCTCATGAATAATTAATGAATTTTACAAGTCATAACATAATTCACAGCTGTTTCTTTTTTTCTTCCAAAAATTAAAACCTTTGTTGTTGCTTTTTCCGCTGTTTGTATCATGTTTATCTTTCTACGATTGAAGCTTAATTCTGAAAGTTACAAAAACCAAAAATAAAACAAAAATTGACAAAGAAAACAGACTGAGTACAAAAGACGGGGACAAAACAGTTTTGACAAAACTAATTTTCAATTTGAAGATGAGAAGCGTTGAAAAATAACTTAAGTAGGGAAATCAATTTGGAAATCTGACCTATCGAGAATTAGTATTAAATATTATGTTCTTATTTGCACTAGGATTTCTTCTTGTTGCGTTAAACCGTCACCCGGTACGTTATATAATATTTTTTTGTTATAAAACTCAAATTAAGACTTTCTATTCATTAAGCGGTAGTGTCATTTATACTTTCGGGCGTTGTAGTAATTCTTCAGCACCTAAAAACAATCTTTAATTTGATAGTATTTGAGTACCTTCCAGTTGGAAGTTGTCTAGTCAAGTTGATGCAGAAAAAAAGGTAGAACGAATCAGAGTACACTTTTTGATCAGTAAAAAGCGGATTAATTTTTCTGAAAAGCCTAAAGTGTATTTACAGCGATCTCGAACATAATAATCTTTGAATAGGTTTTCCAAAAAACGCCTTGACCGAATAGCTCTACGCCTCACTTTTGATCGTGGCAAAACGAAGTCGTGCAGTTTATGTCAGAAATATCTGCCTGTGCTTTAACCAGTCAGAAAGTGATCGTAATGTGTGAAAAAAACGAGTTCAAATTTAAAAATTGTGCGAATCTTCATTGCATGTTCCTGAGGGATAGAAGTGTGACGCACTATACCGCCAAGAAAACCTTTGATTCTACTATCGAAAAAATTCCCCGGCTGATGCAGTTGTAACAACATCGAATTTTACTAACTAGAGTTGAAAAATAATAACAATTCATTGAAAGTAAAGAAACATGATCCTCGCAGTAAAATTACAAAGAAAGAAGCCTAAGAAAAATTCAGGGCTTCGATGAGATTTTTGAACTCATGACCTCCTCGATACCGGTGCGATGCTCTACCAATTGAGCTATAAAGCCCCACATTAGGAGCGAGGTTCCTTTCAAAGATTCAAGGCCAAGGTTTAAATTCTTTCAAATTCACTTCAAAAACTAATAGATAACAAAACCCTGATCGATATGATTTTTCTTTGAGTTTTGGAACCTTTTGCTAATATAGAACTCATAGTCGTCTTACCTCTTCCAGTCGAAGACTTCAAAAGAGAAAAAATCCAGAGCTGTACAATACTGAGACGAATAAAAGACTCTCGCATTGTAAAATATCATCACACCAGAATAAACGTTAGGTTTCTTTCCAGTGCACTAATTATCAATCTATCTATCCGAAGATTGTTAACAGAACTGATGATGGAAAGCCTATATTTAATATATGATCTCGTACAAACTCCTGGAGAGGATGTCCAACTGAGCGGCATACAAGAGCAGTGATTAATAATAAATACGTTTCCAATGACAAGAGGCTGTTTGTTGGTAACGCGCCATGTGAATTGTTAAGTATACTGTTCAGTCATTGGTCGAGATTGGAGTCAAGGTTAATAGATAATAGCAATATCACTTTAATCAAATTCAACCACAGAGAAAGATAATTCTTAATTCTGGATCTGACAACTTAATAACTCTGAACCCCATTATATGGTTGTAATAAAATAAAATAAAATTGATTATTTTGGATTTTTGCATTTTTGCAATTAAAGTTAAAAGAAAAACCCACTTTAAACCAGTCTGTACGTCCTCGCCAAAAAATGGCGATATACGTTGATAAAAAAAAACCCTGCGCGCTCACGTTTATAAGTTATTGCTGGCATTCGCAAAGATTGGTTAAAAAACAATTAACAATTATTTTGTTAAAAAATAATAGATAGTAAATTTTTTCTATACATATACATACATACATCACTTTTATTTAAACCTCAGATTTACAGAGTAGCTGTAAAGGCTAATATCTCGGAGAAATAAAAGAAAAAAACACTCAAAAATACAGTTGCAGGCGCCTCATTAACGCGTTTCATCAGTTCATTTTACTGCCCTGATCACCCTGTTTAACTGGTTCCGTAGCCCTGTGAAAACACAGGCATGCTCTCAATATCGGCAGATATCACACGCTGCGACAACCCTTTCACTTTTTAGGATTAATAAAAAAAAAACAATGATGAAATTACGAATTACAGTTAAACTCTTTTACATATTTGGAATCTCACGCCCACATAAACGTGCTGATCGCTCTCCCATTCTGACTCTTGAGTTTTCGTTGTCAATACATTCTTTTATAGCGTTATTCCTTTATAAAAAATGCCTGTTCCTTGCTTACAAAATAATATGGTTGTTTATAGTTTAAAGTTTATGACGTCATAATAAGGTTGACATTAAATTTACCATCTTCCCATTACTAGACTTAAATTATCTTCCAAGACCGCAGAAAGGTGCATTTACCAACCCAATATTATAAAAAAGTAAAGAATGTTAGATTGAACTATACAAAAACGCTGACAAGGCAAAGATACTGAAAGAAATTTATTCGAAACAGTATCATTTCAACGAAGAAATAAACCTCAAGATTTTACATTTTGTTGTACAGACGTGTCAAAACCTGTGTAAGATCGCGAACTGTAGACAAGTTAATGTCATTCCTTCGAAGGGTGAATAAGAAAACTCAATGTAGGATGGAGGATAGGGGGGGGGGGGGGGCACCCACCCTCAACCTGAACGCAGTCAAGGTTTAAATTGTCCACAGCCGTAGTCACTCTCCGACAGTGTTCAACATAATAATTCTCCCAAATGTTTTAACATAAAGTCATGCATATACGACTTGATATCGAATGCTATAACTTTTAAAACTGCTTCTATGATCAAATTTTCGCCTTTTGCAATTTTAGGTGCTTTATAGTGTATTTTACGTAGATTCAAAATGGCGTTTTCCGTTTTCAAATAAATCGTAAAATATGCAAATTAGGGGACTAATGACGTCATTTATTTATTTATTTATTTAAGGATTCGTACAAGTCAGGAGCCCATGTACAAGTACAGGCGCTTAATAATAGGACATAAGTCCCCTACTTGGTTAAAACACCCACACCCAGCCCCCTAAAAAATATCCCGAAAAAACCCTTCCCTGACCCGACTAAACTACAAATCAAATAAATCTAAATAACACAAATACAATCTGAAATATACTAATCAACTTAACAAGTACAGACAGAAATAATATTAACACGGCGACACTCTACTCAACCCAATTGGTGCAGAGACCAATATGACTTGGCAGTCTAATAGTTCTACAGGTGACACACTACCAGTGATAATATAATCATGTTACCATTTTAACTCACTCTTTTCCAGTCCCCAGCAACCTGTTTTTGAGTCTAATGCTTGCGTGCGCTTTGCGCATGCGCATTAGACTCTTTGTTATATGAAAAAAGCTGTTAGCAATCCCAAGGGAATGGTTCGGGATCGATAATCGTTCGCTGTAATGTAGAAAACAATGATCAGCTGCAAGAACGGACTCCGTACGGACACGCACGATTAGTTTCAATTAAAAACAGCCAATCAGCGACACGTGTTCCCACGCATAATTAAAAGTTTTTTGTCAAGTCACGATTATTCAACACTTGAACTGTACAGGCCCGCAAATGATCCCGGCCCTCAAATGATCCCGGGACAGCAAATGATCCCAAATCGGACCGCAAATGATCCCAGTACCGGAAATGATTCGTGTGAATGTGACAACAAAATTTTTGGAATGGTGTGGACTTTATTAATAGTCTATGGATGTAACGATAAACGCAACGATAAAAAGCGGTGAAAATACCGCGAGAAATAACAAAATAAACATGTAACTATTTAAGTTTTTTCGTTAAGAAAACGCACCTCAAAAATAAACATGTATCTTCGAAGATGCCTCTGCTGTCCAATTAACCACTTAGAATTTTTTCCTGTAGACACGAGTTTCCTTTTCCTTGGAAGCGCACATGATTTGTACGTGCGAATATCGGAGATTATGACACATTTGTAGTTTATTTTAAAACCATTATTTTAAACACATTTTCCTTTCATAATTCGCTCTTGCAAATATTAAATGAAACACAGTAAACGATAAGGTTATTTTACCACAGCGTCTCTGGGCAGATTTATTTGCATACCGCACGCATAGAGCTGTCACTTCTGCACGTGCAAATTTCTTACCGTCAATATTCTCCGCCTCTGTACTGAAAGCTACGCGAAAATGTAGTCAGTGTTTTAGAGAATTTTCGGTTGCCTTTAAGATCCAGAACATTGTGAAAATTCTGTGTCAGAATGTTTTTCAGTGACCTGATAAAGACATTCAAAGAAAAAAAAAGCTACTGATTTTGAAAGAGAGTAGCTCGAGAACAAGAGGCGGAAATGATTGAAATTTATTCTAGACTTTTTGTCTAGACATACATACATACATACATACATACATACATACATACATACATACATACATACATACATACATACATACATACATACATACATACATACATACATACATACATACATACATACATACATACATATCATACATACATACATACATACATACATACATACATACATACATACATACATACATACATACATACATACATAAACTTTATTTAAGTGTCAATGGTATTTTCATTTTCGCTATGAACGCTGCATGACTGCCTGTGAATGAATGGCTATCAGCTAAAAGCATTTCGCCGTAAATAGATCGTCCCTTGATTGGGGGGAGGTCCTAGAGGAGATAGTTTCTGTCGGTTGGGACGTTAAACTTTATTCCGCGTCTTAGGTTAATAATCATTGCATATTTAGCAGCTATATCAATATTTTTAAAGTTATGGTTTTGAATTTAAATCGTTTAAATACATTACATTCTCTTGCGTTAATTGTTTTTGTTATTGTTGTATTATAAAGAAAAAAATGGATTAAACAAATTTAAATCCCCTGTCCAAATTCCTTAGTCCACGCATATCCATCGTTTACGGTAAGGCGACCGTTTCCGGTCGGGGGTTCATTTCCGGTACAATCTGGGAATCATTTCCAGTCCTGGGATCATTTGCGGTCCAATTTGGGGATCATTTGCGGTCCCGGGATCATTTGCGGGCCGGGATCATTTGCGGGCCTGTACAGAACAGGACGAAATAATTTTCCAGTTAAGACATTTGTAAGCTTTTTGTGAAAATAAATCTTCGTTTTCAGTTCAGTTAAGCACTTGTGTTTTCGTCTTGCTTAAAAAGCAAGACGTCTTTGAGAAAAAAATATTTCGACGGCGACTCGCGTTTATTTACACAATGCGACCAAATATTTATTTTGTTTTAAAAAATAGAAAACTTTACCTCGGTTTTTGTATTTAAGTCATTCGAATTTTGACCAATTTTTTCTTTACAGTGCAAACAAAAACCTTCAAAAATAAAAGATGTACATGGATAAATGTAAATCAAGTTACGCGACTAAATCAAAATGCGTTTGTTTGGCCGCTTTGCAGTATTACACTGTCCCGGCCTTTGCCATACACTGAAATCGAATTTCATGCTTTTCGCTGGCTTTTACGACTCTCAGAGATTTTAAGTTCTTCTTACAGCTAGAAAAATCATAAAATGGTTACATTGATATGGAAGTGATGATTCGCGAAATTTGTACATCATGATAAACAGTCTTCGCTCCTGTGTATGGTAGCTCGATAATAATTGCCTAGTTTCCAGCGTTCAAAAGGTCATCATTCAGTATTGACGTGAGCATTTACACCCGTTTTTAGGAAAATCTGTCACTAAGTGCTTACAGTACAATGGAGTAACAGTCACTATTTCAAGTGCTTTTATTGCAAAATCTGTTTCAAGAGTCATCATCAAAATGGTGAAAAATCTGAAAGAAAACGATGTGAAGTTCTTCAACCCTTGTTGTAGTGAACATGCTTTTTGTAAATCGTCACGCAATCTTGTCCAAATGTTTAATCGTTTCTGCTCTTACGGACAATACGGAAGAAGTAACATCAACTCCTGTTCATACTTTAAATTTTGTGAAGCATATAACATTTATGACTGTTTCGTTTTCATCCATAATCATCCACGATGCCCCTAGCTTGCTATAAGCATTTTAAATTAAACTCCCGAACACAAACCTCTAACCAATTTTAACCGGCTTACGAAAACCGCGCAATCTGTATCACTATGCCATACGGCATTAGACTCATGTCACCCTTGGTGACCTATTTTTAATATTTTAGAGACGTCTGCCTAATCCTTTCGTATTCTTGCCAGATCACGCATATAAAGCATCATTGGCAAATATGAAAAAAGAACGCCAGAATTGGCCAGATAAGCATTCAGCGTCTGGGCGATCTGGAACCTAGCTGTCGCCATGGTAACTTCATATTCTGAAACACAACAAGCAGAGTATCACTACAAAGAATGAAAGACTTCCGATTCAAATTGACTGAGATATCACTCTCTTCATATTATTCATATTCATAATTTTGCTAATTTGCATATTTTAAAACTTTCACTGGAAAGAAAAGATATATTTCTTATTTATATTCACGACTAAGAATAAGGTAGGTGTGCAGCTCGAACTATGAGCCCGAGTATTTAATGCCGTCATCATCAAATACATTGTTCAAACATATAAACCTGAAACTCAACTCGGACTACAAACCTGTGCACCGCCTGGTACGAAAACCCAAAAACCCAGTGGGAAAAATGGGAACGTCCTCCCCAACCAAATGCAGGCGCACGAACCTTTGGGGATTAAAGGTAAAGTACAAAGATAAAAATAGGTCACCAAGGGTGACATGAGTCTAATGCCGTATGGCATAGTGATACAGATTGCGCGGTTTTCGTAAGCCGGTTAAAATTGGTTAGAGGTTTGTGTTCGGGAGTTTAATTTAAAATGCTTATAGCAAGCTAGGGGCATCGTGGATGATTATGGATGAAAACGAAACAGTCATAAATGTTATATGCTTCACAAAATTTAAAGTATGAACAGGAGTTGATGTTACTTCTTCCGTATTGTCCGTAAAAGCAGAAACGATTAAACATTTGGACAAGATTGCGTGACGATTTACAAAAAGCATGTTCATTACAACAAGGGTTGAAGAACTTCACATCGTTTTCTTTCAGATTTTTCACCATTTTGATGATGACTCTTGAAACAGATTTTGCAATAAAAGCACTTGAAATAGTGACTGTTACTCCATTGTACTGTAAGCACTTAGTGACAGATTTTCCTGAAAACGGGTGTAAATGCTCACGTCAATATAATGATGACCTTTTGAACGCTGGAAACTAGGCAATTATTATCGAGCTACCATACACAGGAGCGAAGACTGTTTATCATGATGTACAAATTTCGCGAATCATCACTTCCATATCAATGTAACCATTTTATGATTTTTCTAGCTGTAAGAAGAACTTAAAATCTCTGAGAGTCGTAAAAGCCAGCGAAAAGCATGAAATTCGATTTCAGTGTATGGCAAAGGCCGGGACAGTGTAATACTGCAAAGCGGCCAAACAAACGCATTTTGATTTAGTCGCGTAACTTGATTTACATTTATCCATGTACATCTTTTATTTTTGAAGGTTTTTGTTTGCACTGTAAAGAAAAAATTGGTCAAAATTCGAATGACTTAAATACAAAATACGAGGTAAAGTTTTCTATTTTTTAAAACAAAATAAATATTTGTTCGCATTGTGTAAATAAACGCGAGTCGCCGTCGAAATATTTTTTTCTCAAAGACGTCTTGCTTTTTAAGCAAGACGAAAACACAAGTGCTTAACTGAACTGAAAACGAAGATTTCTTTTCACAAAAAGCTTACAAATGTCTTAACTGGAAAATTATTACGTCCTGTTCAAGTGTTGAATAATCGTGACTTGAGAAAGAACTTTTAATTATGCGTGGGAACACGTGTCGCTGATTGGCTGTTTTTAATTGAAACTAATCGTGCGTGTCCGTACGGAGTCCGTTCTTGCAGCTGATCATTGTTTTCTACATTACAGCGAACGATTATCGATCCCGAACCATTCCCTTGGGATTGCTAACAGCTTTTTTCATATAACAAAGAGTCTAATGCGCATGCGCAAAGCGCACGCAAGCATTAGACTCAACAAAGTGTATAAAAAAAATGAAAAGTTCGAGAGATGAGATGTATACATTATCACCTTCTAACCTTATATACCTTACAACAATAGAGTCAATTAACGCCATAACGGCTCACGTGCGTTCATACCAATAAGAAACTATTTACATTCGACACCATAACCGCCTCGAGCGTGCACCGCAGAGATCGGAATTTTATATGATTGATTTTTATACTATGTGAATAGGACTTTTTATTGTATTTTATATATTTTTTTAGTATTTTTAATTCATTTCTAGCTTATTTTATACACGACCCCATAAGCTACTCAGCTTTAAATTTTTATCGTGTCAAATTGAGGTTACTTACTTACTGCCACTTACAGTTTAGTTGCACTGCACTTGAATTTTAAAGAATTGTTTTAAATAACTGATTGCCCTTGGAAATATTTTTAAATATTTCTAAGGGCAATCATTAATTGCACAGCATGTGTTGTAACAGTAAAATACACTCTTTCAAAACATGTGGTTTTCACTGACGGTGAAAAATTTCAAGATTATTCTTAATTTTTAAAACAGTCCCAGTAGTCTACCCTTTAATTAATGACAGTTTTCTGACTCAGATAAACGTTCAGAACCTTTCTTCGTATTTTTTATAAGGGTGAATCTTCATACTTTCATCTCTATTTTCATAAAATTGGTTTCTTGAGACAAAATTATAACTGAATTATTTTTGTTCCCAAAACAATTCGTTTTCCTACTACTGATAATGAATTTTAACTTGATTGATTTTGAATGATCGCAGAAACCCACGTGAATTTTTTTATTTATCGTCAGCCACATCAGATTCATTAAGCATTCACGATCAAAAACAGAAGCTACAAATAAAGTCACGGTTTTGAACGAACAAATTTGAAGCTCTATGCTTAATATGAAATATCTTTTAGTAGTCGATAAAATATGAGCGGGAGATTTTGTAAACGGCCATACAGATCGGACGCGAACATTTTATTCTACTTGTGAAATGAAAACTATAAATTGAATGTAAAGTATTGTTATGCGAATCAGTAGAGATCTGTATCAAAAGTTAATGAATACTAATTAGCTGAGCAGGAGTTTGTATCAAAAGTTAATTTTATTGTCTGATTTGTATTGGGGTTTACAGATGTGTACATGTGATCTGAATACTGTGCTGGGATTGGTTTGCACCCTCATGAATAGTTAATGAATTTTACAATCATGGTTACGCATTTTATAGTGCTCCATCAAAGTTTGTTTTAAGACAGAAAACAAAAAGACTGGTTTAATTATGTTTTCTTTTAACACCACGTCAATTATTTCAATGCTCGCATCACGACCATGCTTCTAAATATTTCACACAGCACCGTTTTTTGTTTGTTTTGAATTGATTTTTTAACAAAAGGCGGTATTCAAAGGGAAAATTAGTCAGTTCTGTGACGATCATAGTTCGCGGGTCAACAATTTTAGAAATGTAAGTTACAGAGAAATTCTCAGTGATGGCAGCCATTCCCTTCCTTGCTTGGTTACTGATAGCCAGTTGCAGTGGAAATCTTCCAGAAGAAGGTGAGTTTTTTAAAAAAAAAATCTTTATCTTATTACTTTACCCAGTTTTAGTTTAAAAGAATGGCTTGCAATCCTGGTCTGGTTAGTTGAAAAACAGCCTAGTGAAACTGCAATGCAGAATAACGCATACCAAAGACAAACCTACGAAACCATCCGGCATATTCTAAAAAAAAAGTGGAACGTTTTTGTCACCGTTAATCGTTAAAGTATTTCAACGCGGACAGTTATTTAATATTGATTATTAACGGTTTTTATTCCTCATCATTGAAATCCCAAACTATTTGCTAGCCTGATACTTGGGCAATAATATTAAAGGTGCTAAATCATGGACAACGAATCTTAAAAAATGGCCAAGTTTTTCAAGTTTGTTATTCTTAATCCATCGTAGTCTTCATCAGTCAAAACCATCCTTGTTTATCATGATTTTCGAGTTTTATTTCTCCGTTGGTGTTTTTCTGCCTTAGAAAACAATTATTTTGAGGTTCCCTTCAATTTGAGAAAAAAATGACTTAAAATACGGTGATATAGCTCCTTTAAAAAACCCTCTATTCAACTGTGGGTAATTAGAATTAACGACTTTATTTTAATCACATCCTCACATCCATGAAAGCGTCGTGGTTAAAGAAACACAGTCCCGGCTGAAATATCGTGTTTTCATGATTATGGCCAGGAGCTTACTGTAAGCTTATTTTATTATCTGAAAATCGAAAGAAATCATCGCCAAAAGTGATAGATGCAAAGAAATATAAACTAGATTGACAAAATAAGGGCAAGAAAGGCCAAACTGTCACAAAAATGGCGAGTTTGATTTCTTGACATCCTGTTAATAATTAAATCAAATTTCATAAACTGTAATCCATTTCACTCCTTGCAAACCTGCACATTATCTCGAAACTATTGCTTATAGCATATAATTTTTCTATCCATCTAAGCTGTACGACATTTGGCGATATAACGTGGAAATAGCTGAGTGAAATTTTTCTCACTCAGCCGGACAGTGTAAATCAATCACTCCTAGCTTAACGGTATTGTTAAGAAAGCCATCTGCAGCACAACAGCAAGTCGTAACGAGCTAATATGTTTTTTCATGAACCCCAGGGGGGGGGGGGTACTCCGGGATCCAAGTGACGGGGATGTGCGAAGGATTTTTTTGGGGTCGAAATTTTCGATTCCAGGATTTTTTTGGGTAGGAGAATTTGGCAGGTATTTTTTTGGGTTACTTGATTTAAATAGGGGATTTTTTTTTGGGTATTAAAATCAAACTAAAGTGCCTTGGCGCGGCCTTGGCAATTAAGTGGTAATTTGACTAGGGATTTTTTTTGGGCGTTTTTTTTTTTGGTCCAGGGATGTTTTTGGGTAATGTCTGGAGACTTAGGGATTTTTTTGGGTCCTGAGTTTTGCCTCCATTCGATCATCCCCGTCACTTTGATCCCGGAGTACCCCCCCCCCCCCCCCTGGGGTTCATGAAAAAACATATTAGCTCGTTACGACTTGCTGTTGTGCTGCAGATGGCTTTCTTAACAATACCGTTAAGCTAGGAGTGATTGATTTACACTGTCCGGCTGAGTGAGAAAAATTTCACTCAGCTATTTCCACGTTATATCGCCAAATGTCGTACAGCTTAGATGGATAGAAAAATTATATGCTATAAGCAATAGTTTCGAGATAATGTGCAGGTTTGCAAGGAGTGAAATGGGTCATGAACACCACTGTTTAAAGGGGATGTTTGCCAGATGTTCCTTAATTTTTTCTCGAAGTTTCTTACATTAGCTTTGTATTATCGTCATAAAGACCGAAAGACTGTAGTAAAGACTTCAGGAATCCGCTTTTGAAGTTGCTTGAGGTCCGCATGGTTAGACCACCAGCAGTTGTTTCTTTTGTTTTCAAAGCCAGTGAAATTAACGAGAGTGGCAAATATAAAGCGCATGTATTTCTTAATGCAGAAAGTTAACGTTTGTGCCGTGATTGTTGGAAGTGCTTCCTTTGCGATGACCACAACTACGAAATAAAGAAAAGAGTAAAACAGAACAGAGCTAGGTAGCTTGATATGTGAGGTTGAAAAACACCTCTGAGTAAAGAGAAAATCAGCTGAATTCTCGTTGCAAACTAGATTTTTAAGATTAAGTATACCAAACAGAGAAAACTGTAAAGTGTTGAAGCTGCTCAAACAGCAGGACATAACAGTGCTAAAAATGGTAAATGTTGTTTATAGTGGTCATGTACTCAGCTTCGAGATAGCTAGTTTGCTGGCATGCCACTGAAACAGAGAAAACAAATATTCTAATAACTGTGCTAAAAAATGTAAATGTTGTTTATAGTGGTCATGCACTCTGCTTCGAGATAGCTAGTTTGCTGGCATGCCACTGAAACAGAGAAAACAAATATTCTAATAACTGCGCTAAAAAATGTAAATGTTGTTTATAGTGGTCATGCACTCTGCTTCGAGATAGCTAGTTTGCTGGCATGCCACTGAAACAGAGAAAACAAATATTCTAATAACTGTGCTAAAAAATGAAAATGTTGTTTATAGTGGTCATGCACTCAGCTTCGAGAAAGCTAGTTTGCTGGCATGCCACTGAAACAGAGAAAACAAATATTCTAATAACTGTGCTAAAAAATGTAAATGTTGTTTATAGTGGTCATGCACTCTGCTTCGAGATAGCTAGTTTGCTGGCATGCCACTGAAACAGAGAAAACAAATATTCTAATAACTGCGCTAAAAAATGTAAATGTTGTTTATAGTGGCCATGCACTCAGCTTCGAGATAGCTAGTTTGCTGGCATGCCACTGAAACGGAGAAAACAAATATTCTAATAACATGATTAAAAATCCCAACTGGCAGGAGGCAGACCAGTTTGCTATATACGAAGCGTGACCGAAGATTTGAACTCGGGACGAGCGAAAACAAATCCAGCTAGTGGAAGTGTGGAGATTTTGAACCCTGGACCTCCGAATTACAACACCAGCGCCGTAAACTACTCGGTTACGGTTCAACATTTGTTAAGCAACACATGTTGCTACAACAAGTTAATGTTTATACTTATTTAACGGGACAGAGCGATGCTCTTTTCCGTTCAACAACGCTCAACATGTTAAATGGCATATTTCAACATTTAACGTCACATGATAAACTGTTCAACATTTGTCGAACAGAAGTCGAAAAATTTGTTGCTCAACAAATGCTGAGCTGTGTATCATTGGCTTTAAAAAAATAAGGTGCTTTTTAATGACGCTGAAATTAATGATTCGTGAAAATGTCAGATCTTACATTAGTTTAGCCTTTTTTTTATTCCGTGACCTCAGAATTGAATTCTGACTGTTAGACCTTTTTCAATCTGATTGTTTGTTTGAAAATGATATTCTATCCACAGAAAACTGTCGTCAAGTAGAAATCAATCCTGCAATCGAGGATCACACTCTCGTGGGTCACGTGTTCAAGAGCATATTGATACAAGACTCCAGCGCGTGTGAAGTGAACTGTTTCATGGAGGGTGACTGTGTATCGTTCAACGTCAAGCTACAGCAGGACGGAAAGTATTTGTGTAATTTGAGCAATTCCGATCACGTCGTTCATCCTGGAGATCTAAAAGAGGAACAAGGAGCTGTTTACACTTCGTTCAGGGTCAGAGATCAAATTTGGCATGCCTGTTTATTTCTGCTGTTATTTTCTAACGCCTCCCCTACGTCTGTCTGACCGATCGCCCGACCGACCGATCTATCAACTACCTTACCGAATGGCCGACCGCCTGACCGACTAAACGACCAACAGACTGACTGTCCAAATGATTGACCAGACTGATCGAGTATCTGAGCTACTGACACTGACAGTTCGAACTGCCGTGCCATGAATGGGTTTAGTTTGTTCTTGATTATAGACTCGCTACGAGGGTTTTTTCTCCCTCCTAAAAAGTTCCAATTCGACCTGGATAGAGGACCCGCATGAAAACCAGCTAGGGCTGATGTGGCTTCCTCTCTAAATAACATTTATAATAGTAAATTTATTTATTTATTTGTTAATTTATTTATTTATTATTTTTTTATTTATTCCCGACTGACTGACTGACTGACTGACTGACTGACTGACTCACTCACTGGCTGACTAGTCGACTGAGATAATGACAAAAAGAAAAAAAGAAAATGCTCACTAATTCTCGATTCAATTGGAAACCTGAAATGTTAAAAATCAGATTCTAATGTAGGTGTGCTTTCGCTCGAAAATATAGAACCCATGTTCAAGTAACCCTTGTCCTGTGATCAAGCGATGTCAAACAGGATACACCAGCAAAGGTTACCGTTGTGTATGTATAAATGGAAAGACGGGACAAAACTGCACAGAAGGTACTAAAGATCAGTTTCAGGTTGCTAACAAATGGCACGGATTCACCTCAGTTTAATATTCCACAATTAGTTGCTTGCTTGTTTGAACTGTTCGATTGCTCACTTGTCTTCGTATTTGGTCTTGTTTGGTTCCTTGCTTGCTAGCTTGGTCAATCGATCGATTTTATTCAATATGCCATATTAGCACACATAGCATCTTCAGTCATTTTATTTCCAAAAAAGTCGTTTCCTGATAGAGCCCAGAGCACAGCATCAACCATAAATCAGTCCTATGCATGATCTCAGGTTAACTACAACTGCCTTTGACGTCCGAGGGAAGTCTGTTTTTTCTCAAGGTCTTACAAAGTAAAACACAGCCATGCACTAAGGTGTATGACCTCATATACTACCCCGAGCGTTTAAAATAAATGTGCAGCAATGGCTGATTCCCTCTATAGCGCGTGCCTGCAGGGAATCACGGTAGTTGTATTCATCAAACCATGCGCGAGACTCAGCAACGATGCACTTGGAGTAACACCACATGTAATGCCCCGAGCGTTTAGAGCGGAATGTCTTAAAATTGAACTTGGTGTAAGACCACATATAATTTCCCGACAATTTACAATAAATGTGGCTACTTTGTTACTTTGTTAACTTATGTGAGGTCTTACACTAAGTACTACTCTGCGCTTAGCTTTTAACAGCATATTCTGGAACGCACAAATCATCAGAGAGCACCATCGTAGAGGGGAGGGGGGTTGGACTAAGATAACATTATTACGAACGTTTTGACACATTTGTCACACAGGTATCAAGATATGCTGTTTTTCACTTCCAGGCCCTCCATTTGTGCAAGTGGTTCCTAACGAAATTGCAACTGAGGAAAAAAATGACGTAACTGTGATGTGTAACGTGACCAGTAATCCTATTGTAGACCTTATCACGTGGAGCAAGTCTCAAGGAAGTCTCCCTGACTCAAGAAGCGTTGTAAATGAAGGAAGTCTGACGATCCTGAACATCACCACAGATGACAGTGGCTCATATGTGTGTACAGCTACAAATATTTTGGGCACCAACTCATCATCAGTCCAGCTTCGAGTCTACACTGCTATCAAGTTCATCACCAGGCCCCCATCCTCTGTGGTTGTGTATACCGGTCATACAATGAATCTGTCATGTTCTGCATCAAGTGATTTGCAGCCAACAATCTCCTGGATGTTCAATGGAATCCCCTCATTGCCTGGAGGCGTGGCTATTGATGCATCGAATAACTTGACCGTTTTGTCCGCTGACATTACTCATATCGGTATCTATACTTGCAGCGCAACGAACTCACTAAGCACGCTTCACGCGGATGTTATCGTCAAGTACCCTGAAACCTGCAGCAGGGTGAAAGCAAACATTAGCTCTGCCATTGGTAATTACGTAATTGATCCTGACGGCGTACAAGGCGAGGCTCCATTTACTGTTTACTGCGACATGATTGGCCAAGGGGGAGTTGGAGTGACAGTTGTCAGTCACGACAGCGAGAGCAGAACCCACGTGATAGGATTTGAGGACATTGCTAGTTACTCGCGTGATATCCATTACATCGGCTCCAGTCTCTCGCAGATGAGAGGATTAACAGAAGCTTCCGCGAACTGTCAACAATTTATTAAATTTGAGTGCAGATCAGCTTTATTGAGTAAAAACGATCACGGTTATTGGGTGTCACGTGACGGAGTGAAAATGACATATTGGGGTGGAGCCACTTACGGTAACCGTTGCGCATGCGGAATGACCAACACCTGCGCTGATCCCTCATGGCCCTGCAACTGTGATGCGAATGACGATCTTTGGCGGGAGGACAGCGGTCTTCTGACTAACAAGTCTCACCTTCCTGTCTCTCAGTTGAGGTTTGGAGACACTGGCGGTGATGGCGAGGAAGGATATTACACGCTGGGAAAGCTAGAGTGTTATGGAATAAACTGAGTTTGTTCGGAACCGAGAAACCTGTAACAGTTGTTTTATTTATTAAGATACATACACAAGACAACAAGTAACAGTTAAATTATTTGTTTGGTTGGTTTGTAAAGATAATTATTGTTTACATGCTATTATTGAAATCTCTGATCACTCAACAGGGCTCACCAAAGAAATTCTGTAGAGACAGCTTTAGTTCATCACCCGTTGAGGCCCGGCTTCAGAACTGAAGTATTCTGTTAATGTATATTTAACAATTATTCCACGAGCGCGCGTTGGATATGAAATGGTAGATAGCGCGCCGAGTTGGCTATAACGATCTCATATCCAACAAGCGCGAGTGGAATAATTGTCTTATTAAAAACGCCCAAAGAATTGCAATATTTGAGCTCCCCAGTTGTTTTTGTTGACGCGTATCGGCTACCATATTTGTGGTCAATGGTATATGAGCTCATATACCATTGGCTGTCAACCAATCAAAACGCAGGAATGGCAATATACACTTGCTAGTTTTTAACAATTGCACATGCACAGTCAATTGAGTTATGAATCTTGTCACGAAAAAACTAAGGTTTTAAATAACACACCGTTATTCGCAGAGTATTATTAAAAATGTGGGATTTCGAGAAAAAACAGCTGTTTTTAATAACGACGCTTTTTGTTAACGAGTGTCTTTATCAACATTTTACCTTGCATTGTTTTGGAACAAAGACGGACGAGAGTGAAGAAGCAAATTTTCTATAAACGACCTTGTGAACCAATAGCGCCTGTGATCAGATAATGCAAATCACCAATATTTGGTTAACCGTTTGTTTTTAATTGACACCAATTGACGCCGGCTTGACAGACTAAAGTTCTAGAAAGAAACCACTTATTCTTTCTTCAATGTTTTAAATTTTCTCCTCTGAACAAAGCATGATTGCTTAAACTTCTTAGAGACATGTCATTTTGTAAAACCATGTTAATTGTTTATAGCAAAAACACATAAACATTTCAACGCAGCACTTCGCGCTTTTATGAAAAGAATGGTGGTGTTTAACGAGGTGAATAAACGAAATGTCATAGCCTACAGAAGAATGTTTATGACCTAAAGAACTACAGCACTGATATACATTACAACGAAGTCTGTAAGAGCCATGCTATTTCATTTCCTTATTTGGATTCTGCTGGGCAGTTGCAAGGGACTTCAACATACGTCCTTCAGTTTGTTTTTAATTGACACCAATTGACGCCGGCTTGACAGAATACAGTAAGCTTCTAGAAACAAACCACTTATTCTTTCTTCAATGTTTTAAATTTTCTCCTCTAAACAAAGCATGATTGTTTAAACTTCTTATAGGCATGTCATTTTGTAAAATCCTGTTTCCTGTTTATAGCGAAAACACATAAATATTTCAACGCAGCACTTCGCGCTTTTATGAAAATAATGGTGGTGTTTAACGAGGTGAATAAACGAAATGTCATAGCCTACAGAAGAATGTTTATAACCTAAAGAACTACAGCACTGATATACATTACAACGAAGTCAGTAAGAGCCATGCTATTTCATTTCCTTATTTGGATTCTGCTGGGCAGTTGCAAGGGACTTCAACATGAAGGTTAGTGTTAATGCTATGGCTGTATTTGGTTTCAATTTGGTCCTTGTTGTTAATAAGACGCCGCCATGCCCAGAATCAGATTTCAAGTTATACACCTTCACAAGTAAATAAAGTAACAGCATTTAAGTTGTCTTAGATTCTATAAGCGAACTTTTCTGCCATTGAAAATTGCCCCCAAAGCAAAGTGAAGGAAAACAGATTGAGAGGCTTTGAGCTTGAGTTTTTGCCGGACTTGAGGAAATCGTATGTGCGCCTAAAACTTCCCTCCGAAATTTGCCAAACATTGGACGAGTGTCAAAGAAGTAAATTGCGATAATTCAAACAATTGAATTCTAGAGAGTTTTAAAACAACTCAGCTTTGACTATATCGGGGACATTTCACTGATCTTTGTTTTAAGACGATGATTGTTGATTTCCTTTCCTCTCCAATTATGTCAAATTATTATGTTTGTTATTTTAGAATATTCTCGATCTACAACAGTTTACAAAAGCTTAAGTCTTAACTTTATTAAATGGTTTCTTTTGTAAAACATATATGTGCTTCGAACTTAACAGGTGTAGAAGACTGCAAGCAGTCCAATACTATAACCGTCGACAGCGACAAGAGAAATAACTGAGGGACTCTTCGAGTCTTTTTAAAGCTTCATTCGTTCTGAATTAATTAATATAATGTTCTTTGGAGTTCTATTTTGGTTTTCCTTGACTACTGTTCATCCATTATTAAACTTAATATCTGCCGGGCCAATTTCGCGGTTTGAATAAAAAGCCGTGACAAGGTTACAAAACGGTATGTTCAAATATACTGCTCTTACATTAATTACTATAATGTCTTTGAAATTTTATTTTGGTTTTTCTTGACTACTTTTCATCCATTATTAACCTCATTCGCCGGGCCCTTTTCGCGATTGAAATAAGAAGGCGTCCTAGGGACGAGGCTGACGAAATTACAAAACAGCATGTCCACATAGACTGCTCTCACATTCAACAATTTTCTGTGCATTTCAATGTCACATTTCGACAACTACAACTGTTTTTCATTTCTCCTAAAAGCTAAGGAGTCGGAATTACTGAGGTGCTATTACATTCTATCCGCAGAAAACTGTCGGCAAGTGGAAATCAATCCGTCAATCGAGGATCACACTCTCGTGGGTCACGTGTTCAAGAGTTTGTTAATACAAGACTCTAGCGCGTGTGAAGTGAACTGTTTCACAAAGGATGACTGTGTTTCGTTCAATGTCAAGCCACTGCAGGACGACAAGCATTTTTGTGAATTGAGCAATTCCAGTGATGTCGTTCATCCTGAAGACCTTAAAGACGAGCAGGGAACTGTTTACACTTCATTCAAGGTCAGAGGACAAAGTCATAAATCCTCTTAAAGCGTGCTGACACACTGATCGACTGTCTGACTGACTGACTGACTCCACTGACTGACTGACTGACTGACTGACTGACTGACTGACTGACTGACTGACTGACTGACTGACTGACTGACTGACTGACTGACTGACTGTTTTCATCACCGATCGACCGACTGATTGAATGTCAGTCAACAAACTGATGTTAGTGCATTAAATATTTCTCCGGTAAATATAGAACCCGTGTTCAAGTAACCCTTGTCCTGCGATCGAGCGATGTCAAACAGGCTTCACCAGCAAAGGTTACCGCTGTGTATGTACAAATGGAAAGATGGGAGAAGACTGCACTGAAGGTATTTAAAACTAGTCCATACATATTGAGGAATCATGTATAAATGCACTTTTTCTTCATATGCCAAGGTATTTTCAGTGACAAAAATGCGTTGATGTCATTAATCGGGCCTTACGTACACCTAAAGCAATTGGACAGGACCAAATAATCCCTTCTTCGTTTATTCATTTTTCTGTCTTAAACTATTATCAACATCGTTTATCAAATAATATACTTTTTTGAAAAAATCCTTACTATTATTACTATTGCTGTATGTGTTATGCCAAAGTAAAGAACAGATTTTTATAATTTTATTAACTGAACGCAGTGTCATTTATCAATCCTATGAGAGCCCATTGGTACAAAAGCCGGGATAATATTTTATCACTGAACAGCCGTTAAACGGTGAAAATTAGAACAATACAGCGTTCTCATCCAAGGGAGCGCTAATTGTCTTATTTACTGAAACAAAATCATCAGTATTTTGTTGTGCGAATCGAAGAATGTTTCGACACTTGAAATATGCTGTTTTAATTAAACTTAGAGGGGAAATATCATGACGATTTTGATTGTTTTTTTCCTCGAAACTGCAAAAAAAAAATCGTAGAACACCAAAAGGAAGATATGGAATTCATAAAAAAAGAACAAATCATGATCGTCTATAGCTTATTTTGGAACAAAAAGGGAAGAACTTGGCGAGAACTTGAAAACTTCCGCCGGAATTCATTTCGACCCTTTCCACCCATGGCCAGAGACACTCGTCGACAGTTTTAGTACACTAGGTGGTAATTTATAACGAACCTGGACTATTATTTGAAGTTTCCGTTAACACTGAAATGTGTTTTTAACTTTTGAAGTTACACAAAATCCCCGTGAACTTCCCCTTTAAATTTTACTCCCTTTTGAAAAAGTTTGCCACAAAGCTGCCTTCCTAGATTTTGTAAAAAAATCCTTGTCATAAAAAACAATTAAATGAATTTCGCCTTGGAAATCATAAAGTAAACTGGACCGGTAGACAACAAGACTCCAAACATTTACGAATTTGTTCTCTGTGTCCATTAAACGAAACAGAAAACGAGCTTCATTTCTTATTCTCTTGTCATTATTACAATAGTATCAGAACGAAACTTTTCAATGAGATACGTGTTAGATTTCACCGCTTTAGTAGTTCAGATAACGAAACTAAAGCTGTTTCTTTTTTAACAGTGTTGATTTATTTATCTGTAGCACTACTGCTGCATTTGTCTATGATTGTATGTTAAGCCGACAATCCATGTTATTGTATATTATTTAGTAATACTACCATGTATAGATATGGAAATACTTTAACAAATTGTCGCTGTTGTTGTTGTTGAAATTCCAGAACCTCCATTTATACAAGTGGTTCCTGACAAAATTGAAACTGAGGAAAGAAATGACGTCATTATGATGTGTAACGTGACCGGTAATCCTATTCCAGACGCGATCACGTGGAGCAAATCTCAAGGAAGTCTCCCTGATTCAAGAAGCATAGTCAATGAAGGAAATCTGACCATACTGAACGTCACCACAGATGACAGTGGTTCATATGTGTGTACGGCTACAAATATTTGGGGCGCAAAGTCTGCATCTGTCCAGCTGAAAGTCTACACTGCCCTCAAGTTCATCACCAGGCCACCATCATCTGTGATTGTGTACACCGGTAAGACATTAAAACTTTCATGTTCTGCATCAAGTGATTTGCAGCCAACAATCTCCTGGATGTTCAATGGATCCAACACACTACCTCAAGGCGCGTCTATTGATGCTTAAAACAACTTGATTGTTTTGTCTGCTAACTTCACTCATATCGGTACCTACACTTGCAGTGCCACGAACTCACTAAACTCAATTCAGGCGAATGTCATCGTTTATGTCAAGTACCCTGAAACCTGCAGCATTGTGAAAGCAAACATCAGCGCTGTCAGTGGTGATTACGTCATTGATCCTGACGGCGTACAAGGCGAGGCTCCATTTACTGTTTACTGTGATATGATTGGCCAAGGGGGCATTGGAGTGACAGTTGTCAGTCATGACAGCGAGAACAGAACCCACGTCATAGGATTTGAGAACCCTGGTAGTTACTCGCGTGATATCCAGGTCATCGGCTCCAGTCTCTCTCAGCTAAAAGGATTAACAGAGACTTCCATGTACTGTCAACAATTCATTAAATATGAGTGTATGGCATCTAAGTTGACTCCAAACGACATGGGGTATTGGGTGTCAGGTGACGGAGAGAAAATGACATATTGGGGTGAAGCCACCTATGGGAACCGCTGTGCATGCGGAATGACAAACTCGTGTGCTAATCCTAACAGGCCATGTAACTGTGATAAGAATGATTACACTTGGCGCGAGGACAGCGTTCTTCTGACTAACAAGACTCACCTTCCTGTCTCTCAGTTAAAGTTTGGTGACACTGGCCACGATGGAGAGGAAGGATATCACACGCTTGGAAAACTGGAGTGTAATGGAATAAACTGAGTTTGGACTTAATTTGAAAACAATGTACCAATTGCAGCGATTTAATTCATAATAAGCGTCCAACACGACGATAAGAAGTAGTCCTTTCCGTTTTATAAAATAATTATCTGCGAGACCACTTCTCTTTCTCTTAATCTTACTCAGACTGGGCTTTGTTTGGTGTTTTTGGAGTAGGGTTTTCGCCATTTTTCCCACTCTGTCGGTAAAGGTTTCCTTTAAGGTCCGCAAGAGGAGATGAGGAATGAATCACTGAGAATGTTTTGGCGGCGTGGAATACCAAGCGAAAAATTGGTCACGATTGACATTTAACAACCAAAAAATGGTAAATCATTTCAGAATCATTGGAGTTATTTTTAATTGGTATAATTCGCAAGCCCTACTTTTGCCAGACTGGACACCGTTATCACTGTTTGTTGTTGTGATGTCAGGCAAACTTCAAAAGAACAAACAAAATGCAAATAGCTATTGTGTTTTGTGCACGGTCAAGACCAAGACATGCCCTTAGCAACCATTTGATAGCTACTGCGCACATTCGGTTGCCCGGCACCGCTATGACCCCTTTTTCAGTCGTGTAACAAAGGGAGTTTCTTCCCCCCCCCCCCCCACCCCCTGGCGTAAAGGTAATCTACAAGTTTAAATTTTTGCAAGTGACATGTTTGTTTCTCCTCTCATGAGACCTTTCCGTTAGCTTTTCTTTCACTGTAACGTGGCTTTGCGCTTGTAAAATTCTTCTAAAAATTCAGTGTGTAACTTGTCTGAAGAGAATGACGTGACATCATGACGTTATACTTCATTAGTATTCAGCGCGTGCAGCAGCCCAATACCCATACTACCTTTCGGTCTTGTCGCTTGTAGCTTGAAGCGTTGTTCCGCCATCGTTAAAATTGAAGGAGCTGTATTCACGTGCACACGGGATTATTATTACAGCAGCACAACATCGCTCGCGCGTGGAGCTTTTGATCTTAAAGTGGAGTCATAAAGCGCTCAAATTAATGGCTGCATGAAATTGCCCAAATTCTGCACAGCTTGTAAAAAAAGGCCTCAGGAAAGACAATCGCATTGCAAGAAATTAACTCATATTTTTACATTCTCCAGTGATTAAATGTTTCTGGCTAGTGATAGGTACGTTTCCATACAAATCCCATACAATATGATTACGTTATTTGGCAATTTATGCTCGCACTGTGAGCTCAGAACGCCTGTGATCATATAATGAAAACCGCCAATATTTGCTTAATCGTCTGTTTTTAAAACTACTGGCTTGACAGAGCTAGGGTAAGGTTTTAAAAATGAACAGATTTTTCTCTCTTGATTGTTTTTAATTTTGTCCTTTAAACAAGCATAATTGTATGATTTCTTAGAGACATGCTGTTTTGTAAAACCCTGCGGCTTTTTATAACGAGAACAACACATAAATATTTTATCTTTTATGAAAAGGATGGTACGTATTGTTTACCGAGCCGGTGCATAAACGTATTGCTAAAACCTACAGACGAATTTCCATAATCTACATGACTACAATGAAGTCAGTAACGGTCATGCTATTTCTTTTCCTGATTTGGATTCTTTTGGGCGGTTTTACGGGACTGCAACATGAAGGTTAGTGTTTATTGCGTGGCTGTATTTGGTGTCAATTTTGCCCGGAATCAGCTTGCAACATATAATTACAGTGGAACCCCGATACAACGATCCTCGATGTCCCGGCAAAAGATGTCTCGCAAAAGTTACAGTAAAATGTATGAGACAGAACCTCGATATAATGATCTTCAAAATAACGATATTCCCGATATAACGATGAGAATTTAGTGGACCGAACGTAAAATCTTCCCCATATAACGATATTATCAGTACACAGTCACAATTTAAGAAAAACATTGAATTTAATACAATAACATAACAGTAATAGAGTAATCTCTAGCGTTTCCGACAACAGCTTTATACAATGATATAAATAAGAAAATGATACTGTATTCTAAGTCTCTTTATCCAGTTAAAAAGTATATGTAAGGTTTACCCCGATTTAACGATATTTCCGGTTATTTGACGGCCATATCGTTATATCGGGAGTTTCGATATAACGATTCTTCGATATAACGATATAATTTTACTGCTCCAAATGGCATATCGTTATATCGGGGTCTTTGGCCACTGTATATACCTTTACAAGTAGGTGATAATCAAATGAATATCATGTCAGTTGTCTCAGGTTTTATAACCTTTACTGTAATACGGTGAACATTTTCATGGCAAACACTAGTCCACAGATGAGTTATTCCGATGATGATAAATGTGTGTGTTATGTCAAACAAGTCTTTTAGAATGCTAATAAAAAGGATGAAAAGAGATTAACTTGAGGAAATTATACGCTTTAAGCTTCACACCAAAATCCGCCAAACATTCGACGAGCGTCAAAGAAGTAAATTGCAAGAATTTGAAAAAAAAAATGAATTCTTAACATTGAACAACTAGTTTTGACTTTAATATCGGGGGTTTTTCACTGAGCGTTGTTTTACTTATAGGAGAATCATCATTTGAGAAAAAGAAGTCATCTGTTTATTTCATTTCCTCTGCTATTATGTCAAACTGTTATTGTTATTTTAGAATATTCTCGATGTACAATAGTTTACATAAGTTTTACTCATAACTTTATTAAATGGTTTCTTTTGTGAAACATATAATTATGAGCTTTGAACCTTACAGGTGTCAGTGAGTGTAGACTCCAAGCAGTCGTCAAATACTTCGAGTCTTTTTGCACTTGCATGACTTTAAAGCTTTATTCGTTCGGACTTAATTGCTAATGTCTTTGGAATTCTATTTTAGCTCCCGTTTTGACTACTGGTCATCTATTATTAACCTCGTCCCCCGGGCATCTTTTGCAATTTGAATGATAACCCGTCCTAGGGACAAGATTACAAAACGACATGTCTACATATACTGCTCTAATATACCACCCAATCGACGTTCAGAGTTAAAGATTTAAGCGACGACGTTTCTACAGTTCATTGATTACGTCAGTATTTATATCAGAAAAAATATTTCGTTAGCAATTTTCTGCGCATTCCGATGCCACATTTCGACAACTCCAACTGCTTTGTATTTCTCCTTAAAGCTAACGAGTGGAGTTACTGATGTCCAATTACATTCTATCCTCAGAAAACTGTCGCCAAGTGGAAATCAATCCTGCAATCAAGGATCACACTCTCGTAGGTCACGTGTTCAGGAGCATATTGATACAAGAATCCAGCGCATGTGAAGTGAACTGTTTCATTGAAGATGACTGCGTTTCGTTCAATGTCAAGTTACAGCAGGCTGGAAAGTATTTGTGTGAATTGAGCAATTCCAGTGACGCAGTTCATCCAGAGGATCTCAAGGACGAACAAGGAACTGTTTACACTTCATTCAAGGTTAGAGGTTAATCCTCTTAAACCATGCTGTGTTCTCCCATTGTTTTCTATCTAACAATTAGATCTCTCTCCTCCGCAGAGTTCCGTACAGGCTGGGAAATGGGGAGAGGTGAAAAGTAAGCGCGCGGAGCTTGGAGAGAATCGAAACGAAAACGCGCGGGGGACACTGGGAAGGGAAAAGGAAAGGCGTCGTTCTCCGCGCTCCCCCTATTTTTCATTTTTCGTGCTTTACGCCTTACTCCCCCCGTGTTTTTCACCCCCACTAAAGGAGCCTCCGCGGAGGAGAGAGCAATTAGATTATGAGCACGAAATCGCGTAGACTTAGCTCTTAAAGGGACTATGTCACGAATTTTAACAGATTAATTTTTGAAATTTTCAAATTTATATTTGTGTCGTAGGGAACTAAAAAATAATGGTCCATTTTTATTAAAAATTGCTATTTTAGAGCACTAAATCTGTTTAAAAGCGTTTTTGGCTACGGATCGCTCGGATGGAAATATATGGCAATTTGAAAACGTTAGCCAACGTTTTCAAGTTGCTTCCGCGCACCTTCAAAAAATCGATATTTATAGCCGAAGTCTGATTTCTATCGCCAAGTAAAGGTTATATCTTCCGTTAAATGTTCAAAGACAATGTTTGTCATTGATAAAGTTGCCGACCACTTATTTCAGAACAGTTTAGACCAAAAAATTGCAAAATCCCCGTGACTTAGTCCCTTTAGAAGGGAACGTTCTTCTTGATTTAATTTGGCTTTGTAATACATAAAATTGTACGTTTTGGACTGCAATTTCAACAGAGCGTCAACTTAAACAATCAGACAACTCGCTCTCGTTTTCTACGAGAGCACCAATAGTCTTTTTGCTAAATAGTGCAGTCTCTACTGTAAATAAAGAGGTGTTACACTGCATTAACATGACCAGTGTAATTTATTTCAAAGTCCTCTTGGCTACGTCTGGTTGATTCGTCTATTTGATTTGTAGTTGATTAATTAGTTACTGATTACTGTACTTCTTGACTGACTTCTTGACTGACTGACTTCTTGACTGACTTCTTGACTGACTGACTTCTTGACTGACTGACTGACTGACTGACTGACTGACTGACTAACTGACTGACTGACTGCAATCCTGCCTGTCTGACTGACTGCCTAGCTGGCTGGCTGACTGACTGACCGACTGTCCGATTGAATGTCAGTCAACAAACTGATGTTGTTGTTTTCTCCGGTAAATATAGAACCCGTGTTCAAGAAACTCTTGTCCTGCGATCAAGCGATGTCAAACAGGCTTTACCAGCAAAGGTTACCGCTGTGTATGTACAAATGGAAAGATGGGAAAAGACTGCACTGAAGGTATTTAAAACCAGTCCATCTATACATACAACACATTACATTACTTACATCGATAGCACTACATATACGCCGTATTCACTGTTACATTTACTTATAAGTACAATGTTCACTTGAGTCAGTTATACTTACAAATAACACATTCACTTCTTACATTTCCTTGTGGTACTTACATTACTTTTTTCTAAAATTCGTTCTACACTACCAAACACACTTACAATATATTGTACTAGTCTTTTTTAATGTATGGAATGCACTTTTTATGGTAGACATACAGTAACTCGCAGCAGAGTAAAAAACAACAACAACAAAAACTGACTCAAATCTGAATGAAGAACTGAAGCTTGGAGTACTTATGTAAATATTATGCGTAACAACTACAGTTCTAAGCATCTAAAAGCTAATGGATGTTCGAACGCTGGATGGTTCCGTAGACAATTTGCTTTTTAGCAAGATTTCAAATGCTAGTAAGCTATAAGATTCACTTTCTTTGGCTGCAGTGTAGATGTAGTTTCGAGCGACAATCAGGCAAAGATTGAGAACACGGAAAGATCATTTCTAGGGGTAATATGCGTATATTTTATCTTTGTTCGTCAAAGCACCTTAGGTGAGTTACAACAATTCCACCAAGAGGTAAAGAGGTTCCAGAATGTTTGGACAGTTTGTCTTAATTACTGAGACAAAAGTAGTATTTTATTGTGCGAATCAAAGAATTTTTTGACACTTGGAAGATGCTGTTTTAATTCCAGGCCCTCCATTTGTGCACGTGGTTCCAGACAAGATTGAAACTGAGGAAAGAAGTGACGTCATTATGATGTGTAACGTGACCGGTAATCCTACTCCAGACCTGATCACGTGGAGCAAATCTCAAGGAAGTCTCCCTGATTCAAGAAGCATAGTCAATGAAGGAAATCTGACTATGCTGAACGTCACCACAGATGACAGTGGTTCATATGTGTGCACAGCTACAAATATTTGGGGCACCAAGTCTACATCAGTCCAACTTCGAGTCTACACAGCTCTCAAGTTCATCACCAGACCCCCATCGTCTATGATTGTGAAAGCTGATGAGACGATAAGCCTTTCATGCTCTGCATCAAGTGATTTGCAGCCAACAATCTCCTGGATGTTCAATGGATCCAACACACTACCTCAAGGCGCGTCTATTGATGTATCAAACGACTTGATCGTCTTGTCTGCTAACTTCACTCATGGCGGTACCTATACTTGCAGTGCAACGAACTCACTAAGCTCACTTCAAGCCAATGTCATCGTTTATGTCAAGTACCCTGAAACCTGCAGCATTGTGAAAGCAAACATCAGCGCTGTCAGTGGTGATTACGTCATTGATCCTGACGGCGTACAAGGCGAAGCTCCATTTACTGTCTACTGTGATATGATTGGCCAAGGGGGCATTGGAGTGACAGTTGTCAGTCATGACAGCGAGAACAGAACCCACGTCATAGGATTTGAAAACCCTGGTAGTTACTCGCGTGATATCCAGTACATCGGCTCCAGTCTCTCTCAGCTAAAAGGATTAACAGAGACTTCCATGTACTGTCAACAATTCATTAAATATGAGTGTATGGCATCTAAGTTGACTCCAAACGACATGGGGTATTGGGTGTCAGGTGACGGAGAGAAAATGACATATCGGGGTGGAGCCACTTATGGGAACCGCTGTGCATGCGGAATGACAAACTCGTGTGCTAATCCTAACAGGCCATGTAACTGTGATAAGAATGATTACACTTGGCGCGAGGACAACGTTCTTCTGACTAACAAGACTCACCTTCCTGTCTCTCAGTTAAAGTTTGGTGACACTGGCCACGATGGAGAGGAAGGATATCACACGCTTGGAAAACTGGAGTGTAATGGAATAAACTGAGTTTGGACTTAATTTGAAAACAATGTACCTATTGCAGTGATTTAATTCATAATAAGCGCCCAACACGACGATAAGAAGTAGTCCTTTCCGTTTTATAAAATAATTATCTGCGAGACCACTTCTCTTTCTCTTAATCTTACTCAGACTGGGCTTTGTTTGGTGTTTTTGGAGTAGGGTTTTCGCCATTTTCCCCACTCTGTCGGTAAAGGTTTCCTTTGAGGTCCGCAAGAGGAGATGAGGACTATGAACGTATCCCGTTCAGTGTAAGCAATTATTATGATAGTGTCACGTGGTTCATTTTAGCTTGAGTCGGGGGATTGATACAGTTAAGTTTTGACTGAACAAAACCACTGCATGGAAAGACTCTATCTAAATTGCACAGTAAAAGCTCAGCTCTTTAAATTTCCAGTGAACGTCATGCAAAAGCACAGGTGGCCCAAGCATGAAATTTGCATATATTAAAGTAAAATAACGGCCTTTTGAAATATAAGAGTTTATATGCGTTTTAAACGGAAAAATTTTAAGCGATAAATAAAAGCGTAAATTCTAAATAAAGTTTACGGAACATGAAATGGTGGCGTTTGTTTTTGTTACAGCGTGATTTTAAGCAATTTAGAGCTATTTTACGTCTATTTACTGTAACATGTTTATCGTACATAATAATATGACAAGGTAGGAAACCTTAGTCGCTTCTAGCATTCGACATGTGTCGAAATTGGCTCGAATTTCGCCCACAAAAACAGCTTCCACTCATATTCTGACTTCAAATCTCAATGAAAGGATGATGATCGAATGCTTTTCTAAAACTTGCTTGCTGATACCTCGTCACCCTCAGCAACTAGCCGCTTTTAAAAATCCAAAATCAGCTCAAAAGAGCCGCCATATAATCCGTGACTCCCACGACAGTAACAAAATGACCCAAAATAGACTGGACTCCAGTCATATCCCCAACGGAGAGAGGCACGGTATTTATGATCGCGTATCAAGTTGTTTCCACTACCACACGGTGAGGACGACATTTGCTTGGGCTACCTGTGGCAAAAGAAAACTCGACTCCCTTTTTTCTCCTCACTTTGTCGGTAAAGATTTCCTTTGAGGTCCGCAAGAGGAGATGAGGCCGGTGTGAATTTAAGTATATGATGAACGCATTCCGTTCAGTGTAAGCAATAATGATGGTGAAAACGTGGTTCATTTGAGCTTGAATCGAGGGGGGGGGGGGGGGGGGTTGATACAGTTAAGTTTTGACTGAACAAAATTTACCACTGCATGGTTAAAGACTCTATCTAAATTGCACAGTAAAAGCTCAGGTCTGTAATTTTCCAGAGAACGTCATGCAAAAGTACTGTAGTTTACAAGATGCCTGGCCGCTCGGAGATTAGAAAGAGGAAAAGGCTAAGATGAGGGGAATTATTTAAAGAGAGCTTGTAGTTATTTCTTAGAATTCCGTACCGTCATATGACCGGCAGAAATATTCAGCCGGATAATTATCACAAAACGAAATTGCATGATTTACAAACTTTAACAACTTCGAGGAAAACGTTCAGTACAAATAGCTTTTAATCACGATTGGTTTTGGTTTTACTACTGAAAGGTTGAGGAAGTCAGTGACCATTGCACGAGTTTTTAAAACCTCACTAATTATATAAGCGTAGTAATGGAAAATCAAAGCAAACGCGAACTACTGGAACCACTTTCGACAGTCAAGTGAAAATCGTTCTAAAAGTAAGTTCGACGTGATTCGAGTGGCGAAACCATGTAAACCATTTTTTTTAATTTTCTTGCTGGATCTTCCTTTACTTATGTTATTTCTAAGGTTCTGCCAGATTAGGAAGATTTGACGAGTAGTGTAAAAGAACCGCCAGGAGGTCATGCAGTGAATCCATTATGGACCATTATGGTGAGCGAGAATCTATGCTATGCGTTAAAAAAAACTCAACGACAGCAAAGTTGATATGGTCATTCTAAAAGAACTTAGGCTAGCAAAATAATCTGTGAATAAACAGACGATCGACCCCGTGATGAACACAGTAGCTTGAAATAGTATAATCATAGCGAATTGGTAATTTCAAATTATCTTAATACAGCAACCAGAATGAATAAATTCAAACATATATAAATGAAATTATAAGAGACTTAGCCAAGGCTCTATTTCCTTTTTTTGTTTCTTTGAATTCGGACCTCCGAGAGCAAAGCGTTTGTTCAAAAACATGAATGTATTTACTGATTACCTCAGTGAACTAATGTTTTAATTCGCAATGTTGTTCTCTAAATATATACAAAAAGACTTCAAGAAAATCGTTTTGAAGCTAAAACAGATAGCAACTAAAACTTTCAAATATAGCCGGGGTTATACAGAACGTTGCTTTTTTCCAGCAAACATTTAGTGGGTCTATACAGAGGGACATTGTAACCCTTCTTTATAGCTATGGACGAAAGAAACAGACAACACACAAGATTCCATGCAAGTATTTTATTTTAATTTAATTTAAACTTTGATTTATAGTGCTAACATACACTTTTATCATCTAGGATGAGTTTATAATTTGTCTTTTACAATCATATTTAATATAATTCAATTCAATATCATCATATCATGTCTTCCTTTGGTGGTCCAGGGTCGTTAGGCATTCAGTGCATCTTACTCATGGATGTATTCCTAGGAACCTGTAAATAAGCATTGAAAATTAATTAAATATTCATGCGGGTGCAAACCAATCCCAGTACCATATTCAGATCACATGTACACAACTGTAAACCCCAATACAAATCAAACAATAGAATAACTTTTGATACAAACTCCTGCTCAGCTAATTAGTATTCATTAACTTTTGATACAGATCTGTACCGATTCGCATAACAATACTTCGCATTCATTTATTTTTTCATTTCAAAGTAGAATAAAATATTTGCGTCCGATCTGTATGGGCGAGAGGGCTCGCCAGTCGGCTCGCCATTGTAAACGCCCATACTGATCTCCTACTCATATTTTATCTACTACGTAAATGTGTCTCTTGATTAAGATTGTCGTCAAGGTTAATAATTGGTGTTTTTTAACAGAAAATTTAAACAAGAAGGATTGATGTTTCTAGAACGATCATGCAAGATCTAAGCTATAGGCGAAGAAAAATTGTCAAAATTTGTTTTTCTTTTGTGATTTTTAAAAATGTTACTCTGTGGCAGACTTTTATGACCAATTTAATATATATTTGAAAACATAACAGGCAGCTATTTGTCTCAGGAAAAGACATATTTCAACGAAAATTTGAATTTAAAACTGCTCTGTTTAGTTTTTCGATTTTGTCAAGAATATTGGGCAAAGGTCTATAGAATGATCTATTAGAAACTTCAATTTTGTCTTTCAGCCTTTCCTCTGTGTTATACAAGGGATGTTAATGGAAAGTGTGAAGTGTTTATAATTCATTTTCAATTTATTAAATAAAGAAAGCAAAATAGTACAATGTGTCACGAAACTGTTAAAGATTTTCTGCTTTCGCCTCGAAACTTAAGGACAAATATTCTCCCGACCCCCACCCTCACCTTCCTTCATCTCGAAAACATTTTGTTTAAGAGGTAGTCTCTTGTCTAAAAATTAAATAGGAGGAGGGAAAATATAAACTCTTTTTTAAGTAGATATCTTTAAAAGTGCTCTCTTCACACGAAATGTTTTTCCTTTCATTTTTGACCGGGATCGCAATCAGGAAAAAAAGAAAGAAATTAGGCATCTATCGTGTCACACTGAGCAGTTTTCAATTGAGTGTCGTAAAACAAAAACCAAAGTAATTACTCTGGCCAATACTTTCGACACTCAAGTGAAAACCGCTCTATTACATAAATTCAAAATATAAATTCAAATGCTTACCAATGACAAGTGCGGCCACCTTAACTGGATCGTAACCATTCAGATTGTGAAGTTCTTTGATGCACACTTGAAAGCCGGTAGTAGTAATTTGCTTAGAAAAAAAGAAGCAAAATAAAAATGTCAGTCAAAAAGCATTATGATCAGGAATAATCATATTTAGAAATAGAGACGAAATTAAAAAATCTGCCATTCACACGACACACTTAGATGACTAACGATCGCATAATCCAAAAAGTTGGTACATTGAACTGGTTCGTGCATGTCGTGATTGTGTAGAATTGAATTTTACACACCTCTACCCAGGATGCAATGCTGTTATGCTCGGGAATCAGTCGACCTGTATATCCTAGTTTCGGATTGAGGTGAGACGCTGACACAATGACTGTGGGCGTTGAAGTCTTGGGCGTTGTAAAATTTACGACCTGTAAAATAAATTAAAAATAAAGTTACATGCATTTGATCTATTTGAAATTCTGGGTAAAGAGATAATATCTGATTTTGATTTTTTTCCTGAAGAAAGGATTTCTGAACTGATTAACTAAATTCGTCGCTGAAAAAAAGGCATCAGAGCTGTACATATGTCTATTGAATGAAAGTTCTGAGCAATAGTAGTGAAGCACGTAAGATTTTTACCTTGCAGTAAGAATTGTAGTCCTCGGCACGTGGTAGAGCATCATTCTTGAAGTCGATGAGAGTTTTCTCAGCGGGGAAATTAGTTGGAAATTTGTCATAAACGAACCAGTTCTGCAGTAAAGCAAGAACGCAACATTTGGTGAAAATTATTCGGGAGCTTAATAATGAAACAACTGTTTTTAAATTAGTGGCGATCTATTTTAAAACAATAAACTTGGTCAATATTAGGGATAAAACGGATAATTGAAAATGTAAACAAAGAAGGAACAGTTTTTTGAAGTGAAGATAATGAATTAATATTTATTTCCGCATACGCCGTATATTTCGTAGAAAATGGTACTTCGAGAGTAAAGTGATGACGAAAAACAAGGGCCCAGGGCTAGGCTTGCTTTCTCAACCATAAGAGAAACGCACTCAATTGATCGTTACCCTTTGTCTCTGTTTCAAAACGAGACTAAGTGCGAAACCATTCATATAAAAGCCAGCAAAGTCCATTTTTATGCAAATCAAACTTATGTTCATTCGAATGGTTTCGCATGTAGACTCGTTTTAAAACAGAGGCAAAGGGTAACTCGAAAATGGCCTAATAAAATGTCTAAAAGTCAAGCCGTGTTTATACGAGCAATTTTTACTATGATGTGACAAGTTTTTATGCGCCAAGTTTGATCGTGCAGATGACATAACAATATTATTTGTCGGCAGTTCAAAGTTTAGCGCGCCATTAATGATCTTGCATAGCAATATATTTAACTCTTCTTTTCTGTGACGAGTCGTCAAGGATACACGAGTACTTTTTCGTATGAGACAATTTTTATTAGTAACATAAAAGCTGACACGCCAGCTTCTCGGCAAATATATTTGTCACATAAAAATTGGCCATTTTTCTCATATACAGGAGCAAATAAAAATTGTCACATAAAAATTGTCTTTAGAATCACACAACCAGGTTATCTCGAGGTATGTTCTATGGGTGAGATAGCATGACGACCTCACTTCGACCCATTCGTCACTGTAAATGGCATTTGTTTTGTTACAACTTACCAGTTTAATGTTTTCATGTAATCCATCGAAGTTCTGCATTTCTCTTGAACAGGCGGAAAAGGTGCTTGCGCCGATGTTCTCGACCCAGACCGTTGCGGCGTCGTGTTTGAGACCCAATACTGTGTGTTCAGCGGTTACCAAAACATGTGGCGAGGTTATATTGGTCGACTGAAATCATAAAACATAATACGTTTGCATCAAGAGATTTTGATTTGCATATAGGTTAACTTGCGATCAAACTTTTTGTTCCGAGTTTTAAACTTTTGCTTTAATTCACCTTTTGCATTCGTGATAGAAAGAATAAAGACTAGCAAAGCGACTACTTTCAATTGAAAAGCTATCTCGATTTCGCTAGCACCCACATTCATCTCAAATGGAATTTTTCTTACGAGTGAAAAAAGACAAGCAGATCGTTGCCAACAAATCAGCAAACTTTCCAATCAGGCAAAAACTTTGAACTTTAGTTAACTAATCGGTGAAAACTCTCGCGAGGGATTAATCGTTTTCTCGTAAGATAATTGCCGTAATTTATTCCAAACATTTCCGTACGCGTTTCGCGAGATGAGATACGATCGTCTCGCGAGAAACGAGACGAGACGTAGTAACTTTTTGTGAGCGGTGTTGTATTCGGTTTTTAAATAAAGAGCTCTTTGGCCGGCTAAAACATTCATGTTAGTGCTTCGATTTACCAAAAATACATTTTACAGTCACTCCCATCTTTCAATTTTGCAACCAGTTTAGCCAAGAATCATTAGAGCAGCAGATATTGAAAAGCTTTTGGTTTGTTGTTTGGTCCAGCTTCAGAGATGCCAAGGTAAAATTGGTAAAAATTAAGAGCACTTTCTTGAATAAGGCTCGACAATTGAACTAAGAAAAGGGATGTATCGGTATTTGTCTAGCAACTTTTTCAGCAATATAGTAGTTTTAATTGACGTGTCGGAGAACTATGAAAAAGCAAAGTTATTACTCTGGCCAATTATGAAGTACACAGACAATGCAATGAGCAAATCGAAACACGAAGCAAATACGTGTCGCAAGCACGAGGCGCAGAAAACTGTGCTTGAGCGAGTCACAATTGGTTCTGGTTTTAGTTCTGATTGGCTAAGAAAAAAGCGCGAGATTTTTAAACCAATCACTAAGCGAGGTTATGCAAAACCAAAGTAAACGCAAACTACTTTCGACACTCAAGTGACAACAGCTCTAATAGTTCTTATTTCAGTAGTAAACTTACTTCAAAAGTAATTGACTTGCATTGTGTCCCATCCCACCAATTTTGCATCAGGACTTGACCAGCTGCGGAGCTCTGCGGAGCTTCCTGGAAGGCGATGAAGTCGATAAATGTGAGCCCGCCATCAGGTGTCGAGCGTTCTAACCTTCCTGCCTTAAGCGCGCACACGTCGAAGGATTGGACTGAAACTTTCTCGACCCAGGTCACCGCAGCGTCGTGAATGAAGTTGCCGCTGTAGTTGAAGTAGTTGATGGTTGTTTGTATGCGTACACTTCCTCGGCTGCTCTCAAATAAACTTCCATTCTTGAAGGAAACTGTTCTGCAGCGCACGTCTTCTGTGTCCAAACGCAAGGCAACGCGGCCACGTTGAAGAACAAATGCTGTAAAAAAGGAAATCGGGTAAATTCAAGAGCTGTTTTTGACGATTTCTTCGTACCTATTAGAGACATTAAGCATGACGTTATGCGGCAAACGGCAAACGCGAGCTTGTCTTTAACTTTTTGACCTTTTTATCGAATTCTAAAACCAATCCCTCATAAAATTAGTGAAAAAATCGCACATTCACGACAAACACAAAACCTCTCATTTGCGCGTACAAACGCCGAACGGCAGACAGCAGAAGTTGAATTTTTGCCGTTCGCGGGAAAAATAAACGTCATGCTTAATCTCTCTATTATTAACAAACGCACAACTTTACACGAGGATTTGACGGCCACGAAATGATTGAGCTTGCCATTGCCTTAAAATAAAACAATTATACGAATAATTATCGTCCATGTAAGTTTCCATCTCTTTCTATAATTATTGACACTAATTGAATTATTGTCAAGAATAAAGAAACTCGTCAACTGGTATTTTGTCTTGAACTGGCGTTTTCGTCACCGAAAACGGGACTTTTCAAAAAGTTCCGCACTCCAAAGTGGTATTTGAAAACGCTGACATCAAATAGTAATGTATTCTCTGTCAAAACAAAGATTTATTAGCTCAATAGCTCTGTGCATGCGTTGTTACACTGCGTGCGATAAAGCGCTTCGCTTTTCAAATTTACCCGGGTTAATGGAAATGCCTTTTTCAAACAAAACAGTTTTGTCACGGCACTCAGCGTGATGTCACATACGACAGAGAACTCAATGAAAGGCCGTGAACACGACATAAAAATATACACACTTCAAAAATGACGGAAAACCTTTTATGCGGCGTTTTCAAATTTCTCCTTTTTTTAAATTTACCCTGGTCAGTGTGGACGTGCCCTAAGAATAGCAGTATAGCGATGGCACTAAAACTACAAAGACTAAGAGATATTCGATTCTCAGCCACATAAAACTGACAATACTTACGTTTGCATCCGCCAAAGTGTTGGATTCCGGGCTCTTCCTTAGCCAGGCAAGCCGCGTAGTTGTATTCACATTTGTTTTTGTGTGTTTTGCCTTTGTTGTCGCACAGTGGCGCCGACTCATCTGTTGTGCAAGGCTTGCAGGTGCATTCATGAGCTGTAGCAGAAGTTGCATTACATTCCGCATAAAATGGACAAGTTATGCCGTTACATGGGTGATAATCTGTTAAGATAACAAAAAGAACAGTATTGCTGGTTTTCACTGTCACGCAATGAAAAAATAAATTGGAAACCATTCAACTACAGAAGCTATGAATTTCAAATGTTACGGGCCATGAATAGATATCAATTTCTTCCACGTTTCAGGTCTGTGCTGTGTTCCGTTCGCGAGTTATTCAGATTGCAGAACCTTTCCGCGCAAATTTATAAAGGTTAGTGCGGAGACGCTATGTTTGTGTCCTTCCGAGGGACTCAAATATGGCCGCCGTGTTGTCAGAGAAACTATGAACTCATTTCTGTTTACAACGGCGACAATCTTTGGCTCATGAACAAGTACACTTTTACCTAAACACCACTTATTATATCTGAAATGTTCAATTCTGCTGAAAATGGAAAGGAAATGCCTTTTTTCAAACAAAACAGTTTTGTCACGGCACTCAGCATGATGTCACATACGACAGAACTCAATGAAAGGCCGTGAACACGCCATAAAATATACACACTTCAAAAATGGCGGCCGTTATTTAAAGAGTGAATAGCGTTATCCACTAGAGAAGTGTTGACAAAACAAACTGCGCTATCCTCTGGAAAGAGTTATTTACCTTTGAAAAACAGCTACACGAAACATAAAGGCTTGGCTGGCCCGATGGTGGTTTTTCTACGCAAAATCTTTTCAATTTAACGAGTTACAAATTTTGAAGTCTTTTAACCAAAACCACTGAAACCTACAGAAAATAGCAAATTCTTTTTCATGTAGACAAGTGAGACCACAGTGGCCAATCAGTCAGTGTTTTGAGAAACTTGATCAGACAACACAGACAGTCGTCGCCATTTTTGTATAGACTGTAGCTAGAATGAGGGTCTGAATGGGGTTTTGTGTTTAGTGTTATTTGCCCATAATTTGTAGTGTTTGCTGTTACATTGGCCATTTTTCAATGTTTAAAGTTTCCAGAAAAATATACTCTTAAGTGTTTGGGGGATTTTCGTGAATTGTAAATTCTTATCTGCTCTTCAAAAATCGGATAAAATCACTCATGAACTTGTAGAAAATTTTCAGATTTCTCCTAGGAAATCTTCTGTAGTCTTCGGACATATTCGGTATTCTTCGCAACCTTGCAAACTGATCTGAAATCGTCGAAAAATGGCCAAAAACTTCTTCATATACTGAAAAAGACAGTATTGGCCTTTTTGGAGCCGTTTTTGTTTCTTTCTGGATAAAATTTACTGTTACAGTGAATTTTTTAATGTTAGTGTTAAAATTCCTAAATTTTTACTGTTTCATGTTAAGGAGCCAAAAAATTAAGTGTTTAGTTTTATCGAGGTACCCCATTCAGACCCTCTAGAATTAAATTATTTGTAACTTCAATTCAAGACAATACTTACGCCCTGCTGCCATGTATGTTAGAGTGATGGGGTCGTGGCGAGCATCATAGCGTTGAATATCCTTCAAGCAGACTTGAAACTCTGTCGTCGAAACGCTCTAAGGAAATGATCAAAAACCATAATCGAGATGAATCTTATGAAAGGTATCTCCATATTTAAGGTAACAAACATGGCCGTGATTACACTGTTTGCTTTTGGCAGTGTTTTCCAACTAGAAGAAATCAAACTTCTTTTTTGCAGAGTAGTTATAAACAGTTATTGGATGAGGTTTTTGTGATATCCGGAATAATCAAGGTCGAGGTAAGTGTTATCAGCCGAAGCCGAAGGCTGAGACTGATAACACTTACCGAGATCTTGATTATTCCGGATATCACAAAAACCGAATTTAATAATTGTTTTATTATACATTGTTTTTCTGGAAAAAATAAGGACAAAACGACTACAACCGTTCTACTAATTCCTACTTGTCGTCTTGCTTTTGAATGCTTTTCTCTCGAGGTATTCGTGGAATAGTTCCTCCGCAATCTTTGTCGGTCATTCTGGTTTTCCGAGAATTTATTGTCCAGCAATTTTTCAATTTAGGTTAATGTTTTGCTCGGTTGAAGAAGCGAATCGACGAACTATGAATTTCCTTCGCTGTCAGATTTGTCCCACATTCCTCTCGGAAATCATGCATTGCGCGCCCAACCTACAGATTAGTGATCTGTAGGTTGCGCTGATTCTCGGAATTAACTGTAGGCTCTTAGCCAATGAGAAGACAGGTAGTGACTACAATGTATAATAAGTGAAATTAACTGTAACAGTCAGTCCTTGAACGTTCTGGTGAACTCTGAGTGAATTTAATGATAATAGCAGTAGAAGGATGCGGTTTGGCTGATAGCAGAGAGAACTGGTCACAATTTTAACTGTCAGCCTGATAAATGACATTGCTGTATTTAAACGGATTGACGAGATCTGAAAACTGCAAAATTTACTGATTTCTGAGAAAACGCCGAAACTTTAACTGATAGCCTTGGCAGACTCCAGAAAACTCATCCAGCGGTTTACAGCTCTTAGCGTTGGAAATGAGCTCTTGCGATAGGATTGATTAATTTCACTCACGAATCATTAAGTCTTTCTTTCAAAGTATTAAAGTACTGGAGCATTCGTTCAGAAAAGTGATCGAAAACCGTATTTTTTTCTATTCTTAATGGCTTTAAAAGCGGAACTCTTCTGCTAATCTTGGGCGTCCTAGTTCTCCGACTTATCTTGAATTAATTATAAAGATACAGATTATCCAATAATAATAGTGCATTTATAATACTTAAATAGTTAAAAGTTTTTTGTGGCAAATCACGTTGCTAAAAAATTGTTCTAAAATGAAGGGCTGCGTTACCGGCATAATTCCTACCTCAATCCATTCTGTAATGGCGATGTTATCGGCATCAATAAGAGCAAGATTATCATCTTTAGCATGCTTGGGTGTGGTAATCATGGTTGGATTTTCATAAAATTTCTGAGGGAAGGAGACAGTCTGCGGAAAAATTGAAACATTTATAAGTTAGTCATCAATTAAGTCGAAGATTGGTACGATGCTCGGTAAAACTCAACCGTTTTAATTCTTAAACTAGTTTATGGATACACGAAATTAAAAGACGACTTTTCAAAATTTTCCTTCATTGGATAGAGCGTAAATATCAAAACTATGTATGATAATTTAGGTTCATTAAGGAGGTCCACCCTTGTTTGATTGCCATGGTTACTCTTTGGTGTATCAAGAGAGGAATTTTGAATAAATAATCTCACCTTACAGAAACTGTAGCCTTTGCCAACATCAGGATTATAGTTGTTTGGAAAACTAATTTCATCAGCCAAAGGTATCTTCCATTCACTAGGTACACTAGAGTTAGTGAATGCCAAAATATTCTGAAAGGTAATAAAATACATTTCAAATTTACTGTATTAAAACCCCGGGGGGGGGGGGCACCCGGTATATTTTTGGGTGGGGGTGTGCCGCTGGGAATTTGAAGCCCTTACCCTATACCAGACCATGTTCAGCTGATTTTTGCAACCCTATACTAGACTAGACACTGAAAATCCCTACCCTATCCCAGACTTGCATTTTGTTAGAACTGTATCATTATCAGTGTTTTAATAAAAAACCATCTGTGAACAACGATGCCGCGATTATTTTATTTACGTTTAGGAAAGCCTCTTTCTCTTCCAAGTTTCTGGACTTTATTTGCCATACCGTCGATCGGTTTCCCGGCAAATGCTACCCTTTTCTAGACCAAAACTCTCTGATTTTTATACCCTATCCCAGACTAAACTGCTTGAAAACCATACACTTCACAGCGGCACATACCTATATAGCTCAGGTATGGGAGTGCCCCCCCCCCCCCCCCCGGGATTAAAACGTCATGTAAATTCCATTTTCTTAAAGAAACCGACACAAGAAAGTAAGGTACATTCAGAATGAACCCAAGAGTTGGTTGTTGGAGGGAAGCCATGTTTTTGCTTTTTTGGTGTTATTTAATAGGAAACTATTTTTATGCGCGCTATTAATTAAAGAGAAAAGAAAAAAAAGGTATTTATATTAAATTGACGACGTTTTGCATCCCATACTGCGCATAATTTTGCACGTGATTAAGCGTGCGCACATCAAGAAAATGGTGTGTTTTTTTTTCCTATACGGCTTGGCTCACAAGAGAGATAAATTGCCGTATTCCAATTCATTTCCATCCGCGACATCCGCAGGCAATAATGCTAGTTAACAATTTCAGTGCTCTAAAGTAGCAGTTTTTAATAAAAACGGGCTATTATTTCTAGGTCTCATGCGACACAAATATAAATTTTAGCTGTTCAAAATTCTGGTAAAATCCGTGACATAGTCCCTTTAAGATGGACAACCAATAGGCAAAGTTTGAACGAAAATCTTTTGTCAGTTCTGTTTCGATGGAATGACCTTAAATGTCCTTACAAAGCTGCAACTACTCACCACGGTCAGGTATTTGTGTGCGCCGTCAAAGTTCTTCAACTCGCGAAGACACGCTCTAAAGTTGTCCGTTTTGACATCTTCTGCCCATACACTAGCGGCATCGTGTTTATTTCTATTACGATGAACAGGGGTCACAAATACGTATGGAACAGTCGAAAAAGCCTGAAAGACAATACAAAAAGTAACCGTCAGCGATATTCTACTTAAATGCAACTACGTCTTAATTTTCGTGGATGGAAAGAGTATTTATCAACATGAAGAAGAGTACAAAAAATTTAGCCAATGCATTGAAGGATTGATATTTTAAGGAAGTTTATATGGCTAGAAAAAATTGGCAAGAAGATATTATTTTTTGGAGTTACATCTCCGTATAGAGAGAGGGCTATATCAAGTAAATTGGTAAAGTTCTTAGTCAAAAATGCCAATTTGTGTGGCGTTGTCAACAACTTATAAAACGACTTAATCAAAAGGTTCTCTCTATAAATGTTCGACTCATTTTTTATTCCTCTGAAGTTAAGTTTGTAGACAAGCAATCGAAAGCTCACTTAAGCCAGAGAACGTTTCTGCATTTTTAATAAGTTATGTCTCACCCTGGCTACCCTGCATCAGCAGGAGGGCATTTTGCGTGCGCATGCGTCGATATGGACTAGTGCGCACGACAGAGAAGTTCTGCTATCGATTGTTTACATATTTTCCACAATTTATGGCCTAATTTCTAGCTCAAAATGAAACGTGTTTTAAGTTTAACTTGCTGTATACAATACTAAGAGTCCTTGCTTTATCTTTTGACAACAACAAGCAAAGTTTGGTGTCGGCGTGCTGTTTATCTGATCGACTTTGGCTATGTGTATTAACCCATTGCACGTGGACAAAATGGCGACCGAATGTCGAGAACCTAAATACCTTGCCCATGTTTTTAATAGCCGGAAGATCTAAACGGACAAAGCGCTACGGCTACTTAGTACTAAAGTATAAAACAGCAGTTTTAACTATACGATGTTATAATCAAGTATCCCGGGTTTGAGCGAGTGGTCATGATTTTGTTCAGATTTGTCATAAAACTACAATTTAGTCGTTCTCACAATGCAAAAATCTCAAAATCTAGCCTTGATCTCCAGCGTCTACCGATGATATATGGAGCCTGAAGTACTTAAACTATCGTCTAACGCTGCGAAGGTAGCGTTAAAAAATGGTCAATTGTGGAAATTTTTAGCTTTCTTTAACGTACGTTCTCGCTGGTTTATCCTAACAGAGAAACTATCGTTTGTGATTATTTCCTTAAACGTGAGCATTGGTCAAAATAACTTCACATTTCGATGATACCACAATTATTCTGTTGAACAAGAAAAGAATTACTGCGATCGGTCTTAATTTTAAAGTGTTATGGTAATTCTTTGCTGGTAGACTATTTGTTTACATTTTACTATGTTAATTAGTACATTTTTGGCTCCTTTATCAAAATCTAGCCTTGATCACCAGTCAAAAAATAGCATGAAACGAACAAGCGATATATATATTTTTCAGAAACGTTCTAATAACTGCTGCATAAAATGTCTTAAGAAATAATTTTTAACTATAAACAATGTTATTTTCAATTTTTCATTCAACGTTTATTTCTTTAAGTTTGATGTTCATTCTGTTATAACGGCTGTTTTACTTCTGTGTCGCCTAAATGTGTTTTAAAGAACTGCAGTTCTTGTTCCAGGAAACCCTGTTTGCCAGTCAAAGGGCAAGTTGGCTTTGCTTTGGAGTCATCAGTGACCTGCATTATCATGTGCAGAACACCCAAACATGTCGTTCCCCTCAGGGAAAACCCTTTTTTTTGGTGGCCGTCCCTTTAGGCAAAAAATCTCTCGACAAGCTATAATATTGCTCGCACTCTGCCTGTATTACAGCAATTGATTTGATGTGAAGTTTTGATCCTAATATATCACACTCCAGCGCACGGATAAATGTTTTCCTCTTTTTACGGCCTGTTTGATTTTTGTCGGTGAAGGCTTTCCTACCTGTCCCACATATTTTCCCATTATTTGCAACAACGATCCCGAAGCAGGCCAGAAAATCTGCTTTATAAGAGCCTTGCCACACACAAAACACTTTTGCTTAGCGAAATGTACGTCTATATTAAATTATGTGACGATAAACAGTACAAAAAACAAAGTTTGAATCTTCCGCGCCATTTTTATTCCCAAGATCACGCGGTCTTTGTACAGCGGTTGCACGCATGCGCACGCAAAATGCCCTCCTGCTCCCTGCATCGATGTTATTAATTATTACATAAACTGCAGTGGTATAGCGAGTAGTAGCAAATCGATAAAAATGGTATCACACGTGTGGATAAAAGTGATATCGACACCTGTGTGATATTATTTTCGTCCAATCAGCTCGCAGAGTTTGCCATGTTTCAATGCACAATGAGCCAAAGTTTATCGATATTAAGTTGAAACATCTTCGGATCTTCCGCGGCAATCTTCGGTTATCTTCGGAAAAGTTCGGACAATTTTCGGAACATTCGTACGACCTTCTGACAGCCTTTTGAATATCTTCGGAAAATGGTCGGACCTCTTCGGAAAATCGTCAAAAACATCGTAATTAGAAGTTTTATATATTAAACAGCATAATACATGGTTGTTTGGATATATGAAATTTATCTTCTTGTGTTCAAAACCGATATCTCACTCGTTCGCTATGCTCACTCGTGAGATCATTTTGAACACTTGAAGATAAATTTCATATCTACGCACAATCATGTATTGTCCTCTATATATTTACTTTACCTGTGGAAAATTTTCAAGAATGCATTTAGTTCCTGTGGTCCACATTGGAATGCTCACTGTCCTCTCAAATGCGCCATTTGAAACAGTTTGATAGGCAAGCCATTGTAAAGAGACAGTCCTGGTTCCAGTAATCGCACCAGAAGTTGCAACACATCCTGTAAAACTAAAAAAAAAACCAGCACATTAAACTACAAGAACGGTTTCTGATAATGTGCAGTCTGGCAAAGCAAGGGCATTACCACCGGTCAGCCCCACCAATATTGGATGGCTTCAAATGGCGGCGGACGTAGATGGATAGTGTACAAGTCAACCCGGGACCATGGCGTGAATTCACAGACGAGCTCTTCGAGTATTTTTCGATTATTTGCAGAAATTATTCAACAACCCCAAAACCTCGACGAACAACTGAAAAACCTTTGGATGACGACAAACTCCCAGGTCAGTGTTTTCATGTCTGGCCAACAACTTTCGTGGAAAAGAAAAAAAGACTAAAAAAATTTTAACCAAAAACGGAGAAAAAATTGGATTACCAACTGACCAAGGTTTCATTTTCTAACTCAGCCATGTTAGCAACAATTACTGAGGACAATGTCCAGAAATAAGAAAAAAAAAATTGTTCTTAAACCAAACAAAGCCCTGAATTCTATGCTCCAACCAAGATTAATTTTTCGGCGGCGACCATGTAAAAGACCACGTTTTTCTGATCAGATTAGATAGCGTTCTGGAAAGCGTGCAGTACAGTGAAGATTTTTTGTTCGGTTCCGTCATCTTACTTAAACTGTCTTTGAAAACAAAAAGTTACGTTAAGTGGAAGTCTTCTCGACATTCGGGAAATATTATTCCAACTCGATTCTTGCAAATGGAAATTCAATTAACATGCAATTTATCTAATGTGCGATTTGCATCGTAATCTTAAAATCCGTCTCAGTGGTGACTACCTTATTATAGGAATATAACGTGGCGTTCTGGTCAAATGCTTATAGTAAAAAAGTTAACATACATAAAATTAACGCGAATTTTTGAAATTCGCGTTAATAACATGTATCGTTAATTTCCTATAATAAGGTATTTTTGTTCGCCCTTTACAATCAACATTCGATTGACCACTGGAGCAACGACTAGCCTATTTTTCCATTGAAGATTCTTCTGATTGTCTTTCGCTCTATCGGGAAAGAAATACTTTCTCGGAAATTAATGAGGGTGATAAAGGGTCGTCTGGATCACGTTTCACACAAAAAAATGCCATTTCACGTCACACAAAACGAAACAGCCATTTCACGAAATTAAAATAAAACTTGTTAAACCTCCTATCGGAATAGAGTCGACTTGGGGCCAAGAATTACGATCAGTCACGCTCATGCACTCGGGTCAATTTGTTTTTAAACGCTTACTGGATAATTTTTAGAAGGAAGGGAAAATTACGGTTTACAGTCACATTTTACGAAAAAAAACAACGGGCATTTCGCAATTCTCGTGAAAAAGTCTATTCACGATTCACACGGCGCGGCTATGTCACCAAATCCGTTTCATAAATATCAAATTAACGGGAAAAGGCCGTTCACGGATCACTACAAAACCCTTTATAACATTTGTGGAAATTTATTGGATTAAAGATGACTTACCCTGATTTAGACACTCCCTCGATCCAAGTTACAGCTGCATCATAAGTTTTAGATGTTAAAGCCAACTGCACACCAACTACATCCGAAGAAAAAGCTGGATTGAAGGGAAACACTTTACACTCGTAATCTTTGTCCTGAGGAACAATTATATCTCCAGATCCAAATAGCATTCCATTTGTGTCTAAAAATCAGAGAGAGAAAGAGTTATTGTCGTAATACGTGTAACACGAGTGCAGAATAGCGTAACACAAGTGCAAAGTTGTTTCAACGAATGTTTACGAATTTCCTACTTTATGTTTTTGGCGTAATAAGACTTTAAATCGAAAATGTCTGTTTTACCAGGGCCGTAGGAAGAAGGAAGACGAGGCACTCACTTCGCCTTGTTTTGAACCCAAAATTAAAAGAAAAATACGTTTAGGTGAGAAATTAATCCCAATTAAACCTGTCAGTGACTGATTTTTCAAAATAAATACCTCATGAAAAATGCTAAAAAAAAGTTTCTCAGAGCCGCTAGATTTCAAATTTTTCTTTCCAGATTCCGCTAACGGCTCGTGCCTTCGACACTCAGAACTTTTGCCTCGTCTATGCCAAAAGTCTGGCTGCAGCCCTGTTTACGTTTGAAGAAAATTGTCTCTTTGTCTTCGAGAAAGTACGTTTGTATAGCTATTCGAAAAAATATTTACAGTTTGCTTGTCCATTCGCACTGAAATGAAGTAAAGTCATTGAAATACTAACCTGAAATTTGTCCAAGGATGATAGCTGAAAGAGTGACACTCGCAATGAATCGTAGAAAACACATGGTCCAACCACGAAATACAGCAAACCAGCTCTCTGACCTCAACAAGGGAAGACGGAAAATGTGGCGAGCAAACGAAAAACAACCTTAATATAGCTGACAAACAAAAGGGAAAAGGTGATAACCGCACGAGATTTTACAATGAAAAAGTTTCGAAAATAAAGGAAGAAAGGGTGGCCGACAAATTAATATTCATTTCTAAACAAATGCAATTGTTTTTATTCTGTGTGGTAGTCGATCGCTTTTTCACACTTCATTGTGAAAAAACCATTGCTAAACTTGTTATTGTTATACTCTTTGTTGCAAATTGTACCGGAAAATTTTCGAGACGGAAAAATAAACCTGTAGACAGCGAAAAAAGATGTTTTCAGTTCTTTTATTTCAAAATTTTAAGGGCGGGCACTATGAGATAATACCATCGACAATAAAACAAAAACTTTTAGTTTTTTCCACAAACATTTGGCGTAAACAAGGCGGTGTATCAAAACAAGGGCGTGTTACAGGCGTGAGTTTTTTACTGCGTGCAGTATGCAACAAGCAAGCATGCTGCGCTTCGTGGATCAAGTTGCCGAAAAAAATATCAGTACGCAGAATTCATGAGAAAGAATAGTAGTGCTATCATTTTATATTTTTTTAAAGTTAAGCCGAGTTTTAGTGGAAGGTGGAAGAAAAAAGTTCACCATAGAGTTATACGGTTAATAACGGCGTGTAAGGGTCGGGTGTTCTTTTGCTAAATGTGTGACATCTTTCTGCTAAACTGAGCGAATACAACTTTCTTTCTGCTGACGAAGACGACGGCAGTCACAATTCCTTCTACTACGACGTCGACAGCGAAGAAGAAGACGAAGAAGACGGAGAATTTTATCGTCGTGATCGCCGCAAGAAAAAAGGTATGTGATTGGATTAAGTGTGTTTAAATTTAACAGATTTTTGAACAGCCAAAATTTATTTGTGTCGTAGAAAGCTTAAAAATAATGGTCCATGTCGTATTAACAATTGCCATTTTAGAGCACTTAAACTGTTTAAAATCGCGTTTGGTTGCGGATGGTTCGAATGGAAATGGGTTGCAATTTGAAAAAAGTTAGCCAACATTTTCAAGTTGTTTCCGCGCGCTCTAACGGCTCTAACACTGTATTATTATCCAAATTCAGGAGCCATAATCGGGGATTAATCGATTATGGCTCCTGCCAAATTCAAATTTTAGAGCCGTTACTTTCCTTATATTATAGTACTGGCCCTGAAGAAGACTAGCTCTGCTAGTTGAAATATTGGCCAATAAATCTTGCCCTCCTGACGTTGTACCAGCCTTGCAATCAATTTGGTTTTATAAGCTTTTAGTAGCTGCATGGTTGGGGCAATATTACATGTTAAATCGAGGCATTAAAGATTGGAGGAAGAAAATACCTTTGTGAAGAATTAAATTGGGGCCACTGATTCCGTCGAAAAATCAAAATGTTAAATTTACGAAATTTGAACCATGCAACCGATTATTCCTGAAATTCCGGGAGCCAAAATCGCCAGTTACGGGAAATTTGCGAGAAGAAATTTTCGAAAGTCTGGGTATGCCTCGCGACCAGGTTGTCGGAATGTCGGAAAAAATGTTCCATTCTGATCCGGTGCAGTCAACTTGAAAATAGTGTTCCTTTCACAAATGAAATTTTTTGGAAATTTATACTGCAATTATTGATCGAATGAAAAGCACCCTACGCGAGCCTGTAACAAATTTAGTTGGTGTTACCAGTATATAAACAGGATGTGAGTTGCCATGCAGGATTAAAGGAGAAGTTCATTCTAAAAATGGCACTTTTTTTCTTTACGCCAACGACAAAGTAATTCCAAGATATGTTTGGTCACCAAATTTCAGCTTTCAGTGAGTATTCAAACCCTATGAAATCCTTGTCTGAAAAAGGCCGAAAATCGAGAACCAGCCGCCGCCATCTTTGGGTAACTGAGCAGCCTCGCGATGTATGTGTGACGTCAAAGAGTTAACCAACCTCTCCAAGATGGCGGCGGTCGGCTCTACATTTTTGGACTACTTCAGACAAGGATTTCATGGGTTTTGAATACTCTTTGGAAGCTGAGTTGAATAACATATCTTTGCTTTACCTTCCCGTTGGCGTGAAGTAAAAAAGTGCCATTTTGGAATGAACTTCTCCTTGCTTGTGAGTGTCTGAAAGGCTTACTGTACTGAATTCATTCTTTCTTCTCATTTTAAGGCCTCCTTCTTCCATTATTGTTGCTGCTCATCATGATTGCGATTCTGGTCATTGTGATTATTCTAATCCCGAAAGGCGACATTATTGGAAAGGATATTGTCGGTATGTAAACGAAAGAGTTCGGGTTGTTTCGGGACGGGGCGGGACGGGATAGGGACTGGTGATCTTCCCGCTTGGCACGCGAAGCCGATTCCCGTATATCGACGAAGATGGGTTGGGTCGAGTTCAACTGATCAGTGATAAATCTCGTGAAAGTTGTTTTTAGCTTTAATTTTGCTAATACAAAGCCACATGTTACGGCACTGATACGGTCGGAAAACTCACCAAATGGATGAATTTATGATATTTATTTAGTCGTCGCCAAACAAAGGATAAATTGGAAAAGATCGTTACACATCTTAGCCGTCTTCTTAAAAAGAGAAACAAAATCGTAAAATACCAAATTCTGTTTACGTTGGAGAAGGTAAACGGCAGTTTTGTTGATATATTTTTTAGAATATATAAAACGTCGTTGTTTTCATTTTTAGCTGCAGAGCTAGCTTTTTTTTTCTAGATTTAGATAATTGCGACATCGATTCTCCGCGTTGGCTTTGTCCCCATTTAACCCGTGATCAGTTCTTGATTGTTCTCTCTTTATATTCTAGTCTTTGGAGAAAAACCTATTGTTTCCATCGATGTTCGTTATGGCAAAGTAGCTTTTCAGATCTTGGAACACGAAACTTACAAATGTAACTCTGCGCCATTCTCCCCGCCGTTCTCGGGAGAAGGAGTATTTGTGCAGTTGGCGCCTTCTCGTTCCAGTAATATGACGCGCTCGTTGCTTCAGGCCGTGACAGTCTGGCTCGAGTGGACCAGTTCAACCGGATTTGCAGCTTGTGTGGAACTTTCAGGACGATCGGATGAAATGCGGGTAAGTATCGCAAAATTTGTTGAAACGTTTTGTCTCGATTTAGTCGGAACAAATGCTGTTTATTAGCAATCCTACGTTAAGAAACTATATGAAACTTTTGAATTCAGGGAACCACACAACTCAGAATAAAGCCAGGTTCGCACGGTAAACTTTTATGAGACAATTTTTATGTGACAAATGTATTTGATCGTGTAGATGATAGAACAATTATTTTTCGGCAGTTAAGCGCGCGAGTAACAACCTTGGACAGCAGAGATACGCGCGCCCGGCTCATTGAGCGGAGTTTGGGAGACTGGGGAACATCAAGAGAAAATATTTTCTCTTGGGAACCCATATTTAAACGTAATGTTTGCCACTTATTATGTGACATTTAGTCTACACAAGCAATTTTCGGATATGTCAACTCTTAGAGCCGTTTTCACTTAAGTGTTGAAAGTAATTTGCTTTCGCTTTGGTTTTGCATTACTACGCTTCTTGATTGATTTAAAAATCTCGCGGCACTTTCTTAGCCAATCAGAAGTAAAACCAAATCGTGACTTGCTCACGCACGTATTCCCGTGCTTCGTACCTGCGACATTGCTTCGAGTTGTGATTGGCTGACTGGTCATGACTGGTTGGTCTATATGTCTTTTGTGATTGGTCGGAGTAATTACTTTGGTTTTGGTGTTACGACACTCGTTGAAAACTGCTCTATTTTGCACATAAAAGCTAACTCGTTAGCTTGTCAGCAAGAAATATATTTGTCACATAAAACTTGACCATTTTTTTCATCTACAAGAGCAAATAAAAATTTTTACTGTTCACATAAAAATTGCTCGTGTACACTTGGCTTAATAGACCATTTTACAGTTGTCCGCTTAGTGACCTGGCCTTTGAATGGAAGTGAGGCTGGAGGTGACCTAGTTTTGATACAGACCTCACTGCTTTTGTTGTGTAAATCATGTTATTCAGATGCTAACTAGTTTGCATTTACATGATAAAGTAGAGAGGTTTGTATCAATGCAAAGTCACCCTCAGCCTCACTACCATTCAAAGGCCAGGTTACTTGGCAGGCAACTGTAAAATGGACTATTAAACACGTTTTTGCAGGTAGTGAACGTTCATTGGCTGGCGTTTCTAGGCCAGCCAACAGGCGGTGCATCAGGAATCGTACATCTTCCATTTTGGACGAGTGGAACAAGTCATGTGGAAATCACGTTTCCTTCGGTGTGTATATAAACAGAAACCCATAAGGGTTGAAACGTGTAACTCCCTATGATTCGCATTGTACAAAGCGTTTGCACATTCCTTTACACTAAGTATCATATTTGGAAAATCAGGAGAAACATTTAACCAATCAAAATTACTATATTTGGATTAAATTCACAGCGCGCGCTAGCTCGCGCTCGATGGCGTAATCTTGTTTTTGAACAAGCTTGGTTGAATAAAGTTAAATTTGGTTAAATTCTCCTGTTTCATCTTCTTGAAGTAGCCTGGGGAACATCGCTTCGATACATTTTATGTATTTCTTTAGTTTCTGTAAGAAATTTGAGGCGTTTAGGTCGAAATTCAAGCAACTTACCGCAAAACTTGGCGTACCACAAGGATCTGTCCTTGGTCCTCTACTTTTTGCATTGTTCTGCAACGATCTGCCAAATATAACCGATGGTAGTGAAGGAGAGCTTCACATGTATGCTGATGACACAACCATCTACGTCGCGGCCACAAGTCCGGACATGGTAGCCACCGTGCTAAATTACATCTTACGGAAATTATATCGCTGGTGTTGTCAAAATTTGCTGACGCCACACCCGGGAAAAACAGAATATATGCTGCTATACCGAGGATCATTTACTGGCCCTTTACAAAGCATTAAGCTTGGGGAAAATAACATCAGGCAAGTCACTTCAGCAAGGTGTCTAGGTGTCCAAATAGACAGTGCACTCAAATGGAACATTCATGTCAAAGAACTGTGTAAACGTTTCACCCAGAAACTGAACCTTTTAAGATCATTGTATTTTTTGCCAATTCCTGCGAGAGTAGACTTTTATTTTAAAGTAATTTTACCGTCTGTAATGTACGGTATGATAGTCTGGGGGTCGTGTGGCTCAACACTTTTTAGTGACTTAGAAAAAATCCATGTGCGTGCCGCCAAGATAATTTTCGGCTTAGACTGGTTCACCCCTTCAGAAGACGTGCTGCGTCAAGCAAAGTGGATACCATTGAGGCAAATGTACATCCGCAGGGTACTTTGTTTTGTCTTCAAATGTGTATCTGGAGGTGCTCCGGTCCAATTACAACACTTGTGGACGGAGCAGAAGACTAATTACAATCTTAGAAGGAAAAATTGCTTGTCAGTACCAAGACCAAAGACTGACTTTCTCAAAAAGTCGATTACTTATGAAGGGGCCACATTATGGAATTCTTTGAATAACGAGGCCCGCCTTAAAGAATCGTTGGCAAGTTTCAAGGGTGCTTTGAAAGTATTAGGGATTTAGAGGTTGTGTATTTTTGTTTGTTTGGAATGCTTAGTTTGTAGTGATTAATTTGTTATTTAAGGGTTTAGTTAGCTTCAATAGTAATTTGTAAACACGACCACATCAGCTATGCTGCAAAACATTTATCGTGTATAAATAAAAGCTTTTATTATTATTATTTATTATTATTAAACCAAAAATTATGTTGCGTGTGTCATTTCGTGTATAAAGCATTCGCGTACAAATTCTTCGTGTTTCCAAATATGGTACTTGGCAAACTGAGTATTCAAACGCTGTGCGCGCGCGTTACGCGTTTCAACCCTTATGGTTTTCTGATATAAATCTTGTAAGACACAGGAAAATTAAAGGTCGCGAAAAGTTAAGGTTATGAAAAATAATAAGTGATAAAATTAATAAAATGATCACTACAGGGCAATTGCTTTGATTTTTAATCAAATTCTTCCAACTTATACTATAACGAAATGTATGGTGATCAGTCAAGAGAGTGTGGACATTGGGGCTTAAAAGGTTAGTAGTACACTGATGATATGAATGGGACATGTCAAAACCTTTTATGACCGCTAAACAAAATGATTAATTAATTGATACGGTCAGTGAAAAAGATTAGAGCAAGTAAGATAGACTGTTAAACAGTAGCTTGTTTTTCGTAAACACAGACTGCATGCATGCAACCTTTTAGACAGGGTAGATCCTAAAACCGAGGATTGGTCACTCTTGGGACTTAAAGAGTTATTCGAGAAAATGGCCTTTGATTTAGTATATGTTCGCGCAATAACCCACTTGAACTGCTACATTAGAAACACTTTCAGAATATTGTAAAAAGGATGTCCGATGTTTCTTCGTGTGTTCATCGAGATAACACACCCATTTCAAACGGCCGCCATCTCGGTTTTATATAGGCTTGATTTCCAGCCGTTTTGTGAGCCCGCGTTCCTTGCCCCACACCACGTTCGTTGGGAGGAGGATGAAGCACCGGACTCCCAGAACGGCTGGAAATCGAGCCTAGGTTTCATATGGCGAGCGTAATCTGGGGAGAGTAAACAGACTAGGATAAATCATGATCGAGTCCTTTTTTGTCAATATTCTTTTCTTTTTAGGAACTTAAACCAGCCCCAGAAGTGTTTGTTACAGCAATCCACAGTATTCCACAGGAAAGAAAAGACGCCGCATCTGCTTGGAGCGAAGATGTCACAACTTTAGGATTTAAGATCTTTCTGCGAGAAGTAACGAACTTTAGTGGAGGTCACAAAAACATCCGAGTGGTGAGTTAGCTGCTTTATTGACCTATAGCTATATTACCTACTAAGGGCGCATTCTTTTGGGATTATTCCGGAATAGGAATACTCGGAATAGACGGTGATTGCGTTCTTTTGGGACCTATTACGTTTTCGGAATAAACGGAATACTATTCGGTTCATTCTGCTCCCGATAGCAGAATGATCGGAATGAACAGAATAAGGTTTACTCGGAATAGGCAGAATATGCGTTCTTTTGGTGTAGTTTTGGCGGGAAATCATGCGTACCCAGCCGTCCCAAGTCGTTCGCAACCCCGCGCGCGTCGATGCAATTATTCCGTTTTCAGAATACCGTATGCATTATTTTGGGAACTGATATTCCGTGTATTCTGTTGTTCCTAAACCGGAACGAGAATAGCCAGAATAGTTTCATAAGAATGCCCCCTAAGTGTTCCAAAAAAGGTTCGATCGATTCCTACTTTTTGTTGCTGTTGTTGTTTTCTACAAAAAATCATTTAACTTTGTCTTTCTTTCGCTCTTTGTTGTGTTTTGGTGACGTGAAGACCCGATTTCAATCACAGAAGGCTAACCTGCGAAATTTTGGTTCAGTCGGAGAGTTTATTCTTTTCTGAATGGCCTGGCATCTAGCTAGTCGTGTTCCTTTTTGTCGTAAAATAAAGAAACAACAAATATTTCAAATTACGTTGGAGTTTGACTAATCGCGCGCTATACTATCACGCCTTTTTCAGCAATGGATTGCCCTTGTCACAACCCCTCAAGGATGGAAAATGCCCGAGAAATCAAAAATCATGTTCAAGAACACGGGACCGCCGGATAAAAGACTCAAATACAGTTTCTGCGAGGTGAGAGACTTACAGCACATAACTATGGCAGATGATTAGAAAAAAAATGTACAAAATCAATAACGGTTTCAACTGACGATTTTTCGCGCAACACCGCGTCAACTTTTCGTGCAACATCGTACAAAATGTACTTGGCATCATGCATGTTACACGAGACGATTTTTAGCGCAACGTCGACTTGCCACATTTTGCGTATCCGAGTAGCCTGCGAGAGCAGACGCATTTCCGGCCGTCGCTTCTCTCCGAGCAACGCGCGTCCAGGCCATGTTGAACAGAATTCTGGGAAGGTGTTGCGCAAAAAATCGACGGCAAACCTTGTACACGAGCCAACTTCCTAAATATTCGTCATCTTGCGTTGCGAGTTTTAATTTAGGTTCAAAAACTCGCAACGTGTTGCCGAGTAAAAAAATGCGCAAAAACTCGTCTCCGATACCATGTTACACGGTGTAAGATTTTTCACGCAACGTTGTTGCGCAAAACAATTTTGGTGCAAGTTGTCCCGTGCAACACCGCCTTTAGGCTAGGAAATCTATTTTAGCAATGCACACGGCAGTCGTACATCACATGTTATCCCTAGCTTGCAAATGTTGACTTGTGCAATGACTTTGTCTTTGTAGGCTGTTTCATTTAAACAGCCTTTCTACCAGGCCCCTGTCCTGCTTCTCAGTCCGAGACACAAGTGGAACAAAGGGCAAGAGGGGAAAATCAATCCTGAAAATAACGCCATTACCTCATGGGTGGAGGTAGGTATTCTGTGAACATTTTCAACAATGCAGACGTGACGGTATACCTTACTTAACATCCCATATAAACGTGGTAGGTAAAAAAGGTAAAGTCTGTGTCCGAGTTAAGTGACCAATATATACAACCGGAGATTATTTCGGTTTCTGTAGCATTAAGCGACTAGAAGTATTGCTACTCCCCCTGAATGGGATGCCAGTCCATCGCAGGATTACCCCCCAGCAGTAAATTCATTTATACAGCTGGGTGGAGAGAGACACTATGAAATGAAAGCGTCTTGCCCAAGAACACAACGCAGTGCCCGGTCAGGGCTCGAACCCGGGCCGTTCGACTCGGAGTCGAACGCGCTAATCATTAGGCCACCGCGCCTCCCACTAAACGTGGCAGGAGAGGTTGCCAAATATGTTTTTGAGCGTGGCTCGAATTTTGCAAAGAGGAACCAAATCTAAATTGTAGTTGCGTTTTCGCTCAATAAAAAAAAAAAAAAAAAAAAACTCGACAGAAGCGTTAGATTTCAAAATTATCTGTGGTACCAAGCTACGAATTTTAACCCTTATGAGGTCCCCTATAAACTAAAGTGCGACGATCGATAACAGGCAACAGTTTTTAGTAATGAATACGCAACAAAATGTTATTCTTTAGTATTTATAGCTGGTTTCAATATAAGCTCACTTTTCTTTTTGTTTTTACAAAGAATCTCGACAAAGTTGGTTTCACGGCGTGCGTGAAAGACTTGCAATCAATCGAAAAACACCATGATCCCATAACTGTGCAGTACATTGCTTTTGGGGGTAAGTGAATAACAATTAAACCTGATCAAATTTGGGGTGGATTTTTTTTTTTGCAAAATGCGTGGTAAAGCCGTCACATCTGCCCGCTGGATATTTTTCAGTTCGAAAACAATAAAAAATTCCAATGGGCAAATTCGACGTCTATACGCGTATGTTGCAAGTCAATACGCCCTTTATATTAAGCAACTTATTGTCAAATCTCTTACTGATATCGCACTGGAGAGTGATGTGGGATTTACTACTGGAGGATGGCAAGGTGGCGAAAATGTTTACTTGGAGGGGAGCAGGGGGATAGTGTGGCAGGAACCTAGGAGTAAATTAAAGCAGGCTGGAACTTTACGAGAGGCGGGAACCGAGAGATCTAGAAAAAAGGAAAAATATCTCAAAATTGCGTCTTTTTTGCAACAGATAGAAAAAAAGCAGGAACCACTACGAAAGGGGTGGATACAGTAAACACCCGCGTGTAGGAACCTACAATTTTCTAAGTTTGGCAAAATAGGTTCTTGTATTTGGGGGTAGTTATTGGTAATTTAGGCTAAGTAGGTTCTTAATAAGTTCTTAATTTCTAAGGAGGAGCATAGTTTTTGATTGTACGAAAAGAAAAAAAAATGGGTTTGTCCTCATATACAGCATTTATTCATAACTGTACTGCTCAAGCCTCATGCAAGGTCCAAAGAAGACAATTACAGTCTATGTGAATCTGTCTTTTCTTTATTTGTAAACACAGTTTGGGATGTTTTTAAAAATGTTCATAAAAATTTCTATAACCCAGAACCTGCTAAATTTCTTCAAACAGGTTCTTTATTTTGGGGTTAAAATGGCAAATTTCGCCAGCAGGTTCTTAAACCACTAGGTTCTTACACGCGGGTGTTTACTGTACTGGAAGGTTCAGGTAGCAGGAAATTAGGACCCTCTACAGTCCCCCTCTCACTAGCTCTTTTGCGGTTCATTTCTAGAAATTCAAAAACAACTACTATCTGATGTTTTCATCATTGTTATGCTATTTGACCCTATTTGCTTGTTCTAATAGATTTGGATCCTTGTCGAAAGGTTGTATGTTCTAGATACGCCACGTGTAAAGTCTTTGGTCCAAATGACGGAAGATGCGTGTGCAATGAAGACCTTCCAGGATATGAAGACGAGATATGTTCAGAAGATAGTGTCACGTACCAGAATTATGAGTTCTTAGAGAAGGATGAATGTTTGCAAAACAAGTACATTGGAGTGAAGAAAAATGGAAGCTGTGAACGTAAGTAAAAATGTCACTTCTTTGACAAAGTGTCGAATGTAATCTCGAGTTTGTTCTTGCCGTCAATTTGCGTTTTGCTGAACTCAAAGAAAAACCTTATGCTCACGATGACTGCACTTTCCCGCGCTTAAATCGTTTGCAGTTTTACCCTCGCTTTATTGGCTGCAGTTTTCCCACGCTTAGCATAGGCTGCACTTTTCCCGCGCTTAAATCGGTTGCAGTTTTCCCCTCGCTTTATTGGTTGCTGCTTTCCCGCGCTTAGCATCGGTTGCAGCTTTCCCGCGCCTAACATCGGTTGCAATTTTCCCGCGTTTAGCATTGGTTGCAGTTTTCGCTTCACATCGCGCGTCGGTGCAGTTTTCCCGCGCTTAGCATCGGTTGCGGTTCTCGTCATGTTTACGTCATGTTGCTTAGCAACTCCTTTCACAAAGTTCGCGGGCGCAGTCAACTCTAAAAGAGGAATTCCTCTTGAAAAATGTACTTATTCCCCTGACCCAGTTTATGACATTTCAATTTCCATTTTTGTATGCCATTCTGATTTCAGATGTATTTATTTCCCTTCAACAGCGTTTTTATTCTACCGAGGCCGAGCCTTTGTTTATCTTGGCAACACAGAAGCTCAGTGCAGACAAATTTCATTCAACAACTCTCTTTTCCTCTCAAGCAAGTCCATTCACGTATTGCTTGCGGTAAATTACTTCAACTCATCCGGGCAATACACTCACGAGGCTGCAGTGGCCTGGACCGAGGATGTTTCTGCCGCGCAATTTAGAATCTGTGCGTTGACTGCCGGAAGGCTCGACCGCGTGCCTCCAGACGGCGGGCTCACGTACGTAGATTTTATTGCGTATCAAGGGAATCCAGTGGGTTCTGTAACAGGACATGAGAATCTCACCAGCTGGTGGGATGGGACGAGCTGCAAGGAAGTCGTTCTTCCTCAGGTATGTCGCTATTGTACTTGGCACCAGCGCAGCTCTGTGACATATTGGTGGCTTTCACTGTCAGGCCGCAAAAAAAAAATAAATCCAAAACTATTGAGTGAAAAAATCAAGAATATTACAGGTTGTAGAATTTACTAGATAAACTACTTGTTCAAAGTCATCCGTCAAAATGTTCCAGACAAATTTGGAGAGCACAGTATGAAAACGCCATGTTGGTGCCCATGCATGCGGAGGGTAACTAACATGGCGGCTGGAAATTAATGAAAACATCTGGAAACCTTTGCTGCAACAAAAATCAGTCAGTTTACCCTCATGAACAAGTAAACATTCACATAAACACTTCTAGCAAACCTAAACTGTTCAGATTGTTTAAAATCACAGGATGAGGCATTTTTTTAAGCATGCGTGACATCCTTCTGGCGGGCATCTTTGATGTCGTGTGGCGTGAAACTCCAAAATTCAAAATGCTCTATCTTAACTGGACGGCGGATCTGCTATCGAGCTAAAAACCTTCAACAAGCTAATAGCCAGTGAAGGATAAAAACTCAGTGGTCTTGCGATTCTGGATTTTAGAATTTTGTTGACGTCACATGAAAACCAAGAATTGGTCTACGATAGCGCCCATGTATGAATTTATTTACACAATTTTTTGATTTTCGTATACAGTGGTATATGGTATTTCCAGAGTGCAAACTCCTCAGTATGATAACCACAACACAACGCGAGAGGCTGGGGCGAAAAACAGCGTACGTTCCAGTCTTCGATAGGGCAAACGAAAATGTTGTCTTGAATATATGCAAAATAGTGTCATGGCTTAAGGCCATTAACCCTTACCTTATTTTTCTAATAAATGATATTAACAGATTTCAAAATAAATCCTAAAAAATACAACCATGTGAGATCAAGAGCCCATGCTTCTCGTGAGATTCCTTTACATATATATTTACATATTTTCCGTTCGTTTTTTTTTTTTTTTTTCAGGGGAAGTTCTCTCGTCCTCCGTATGTTCTTGTATCCAGTGAGCACACGTACACAGGACGAAACCACGATGCCGCTACTATCTGGGCAGAAAATGTCGAAGTTGGAAAGTTTACAGTGTGTATACGAGAAATGCAAAATTTTGACGGATTGCATGAAAATATAGTCGCGGTAGGTAGCAAAAACCTAGGATGTAAGTTGTAGCATCTTTACCAATGAATTCAATGTTTTCTGATAATGGATTTGGTTTAACCAAATCTAGAGAAATCATTTAGCCCACAACGTAACGAGGTTACAAGGCTGCTAAGATCAGTCGACGTAGCCACTAGCTTTAATGGTTCCGCCCGAATTGTGACTAAATGGATCAAAAATGTAATGATATCACATTTCTATGAAGTTAACCGAGTTTTAGTGTTTTTGTTTGTTTGTTTGGCAGTCAATCACATTTCGCTGGGAAATTGGTATCAATGAAAAGGAAAAAGGAATCTGAAATGTCACTTCACGTAGTTTTACTAACAGGAAAAGCATCCTAAACCACTAGGCCACGCTGAAGCTATAGATCATGACACATTTTAGCCAATCATAGCACGCACAGAATTGCAACTGTATTAGAGGGTGCTAATGGGGTTAACAGTTAACTGACAAATGGCCTAAAAAGTAGTACTGTAGTTAACTGATATTTGCCAAAAAATTAGTAGTTAACTAAAATGAAAAGTTAACAGTTAAGTGACATTCTATTAATTATACTTAATATGAGTTTTATAATATTGTCACTCGACCCTTACCGTTACTCCTTAATGTTGTTGTTAAATGTGTGAGGAAATTTCGCTCTAAGTAAGAGGCTTGTCCTTCGATAGGTCACAATTGGAGGTTTTATGTTTGAGCTTTTTATTTCTCGTTAAAACTCACTTAAGTCATTCTGTTATCATCAGAATTTGCATCCGACCAGTTGGCGTCTATTGTTTATTGATAACAATAAAACTGAGCAAACCGACGACTTCTCATTGGTCAGTTTTTGATTGCGAGTTCTTCTTGAGCTATAAAAAGAGCGCTACCTCTGCGAGCTTCAGGTCATAACCCGCTCCAACCATGAGCACAGAACAAAAGCAACTGACGAAGGGAACGACTCATTTCGTTTCGAACCGGCGCATAGAAAACAGTTCTTAGAACTCTATGGCCACCATTTACGACGATAAATCGTCGCCATCCGCATTCACGAGAAATAAAAAGCTCAAACATAAAACCTCCAATTGTGACCATCGAAGGACAAGCCTCTACTAGAGCGAAATTTCCTTCACACATTTAACAACAACATTAAGGAGTTATATACGGTAAGGGTCGAGTGACATTATTATAAAACCTTGTTGTTGAAAAAAGCAACAAAGATTTTCCTAACAGCAAAACTATTTCGCGACATTTACCTGTCCCGCTGCGTGACCAGATGACATACTAACTGATATAATATGCGCAAGGAACCAGGGTCGTACCAGACACATGTTGATCTCCGTGATGGCGTCGAGTGGGGCGTGGTCAAAGGTATTCTGAGTTTTTATCGAGATGGTGACACAGGATCGGTATTCGAACGACACAGAGGTCGTTACCATTTGACATGGCAAAGCACAATTCAATGGACATAGCTTTAAACATCGGATATATCGATTTCATGGAAATCAAACGACAAGCGAAAAAGTTTCAAATAGGTGCATTTGACAGGAGTTGTTACCTACAAACACACGGAACTGCCATGGGCACTAAAATGGCGGTCGTATCGTACAAATCAGTGCTTGACATATACGCAACCATTACAAGCCCACTGAAACATTTCAATCAGTATACTTATTACTACTCGTGCCACCCACCAGTTTTATTAAGGGGGAGGCTTTAACATTGCTTAGAACAAATTCCTCTAAAAGAAAATTTGAGGAAAAAATTAACCACCTCCAATCACATCTTATCGAGAGAGGTTACCCAGAAAGCCTAGTCCAATGAACCCTCGCGAAAGTTTATTTTGAAAACAGGAAGCAGGCCCTTCGACCAAAACTAAAAACAAACGAAAAAATCTTGCCTTGTGTAACGATACCAACCAGCAGTACCAAACACAGTCCATAAACTTGAACGTTGAAGCAAATACTCATGAAAACCTGGCGTAATAGAACAACAACCATTGCTCAGGAAAATATTCAATGAACCTTTCCTAATATTATACAAAAGGGGTAGGTCTCCCATAGATATACTCGTGAGATCAAAACTATTAATATGGCTAATACGCTTGCGCGAGAGTCTCGCATGCCTGTCAAGTTATTTATTTATCACTGACGTGCGAGTAAAGAAAATTCGTGTTATGTAGCAATACTTTTCGCTGTAAGAGAATGAACGTTAATGGATAACTAAAATTTAGTAGCTAGTTAACTGACAATTGGCCAAAAAAAATAGTAGTTAACTGACAATTGGCCTTAAAATTAGTAGTTAACTGACAATTGGCCTTAAAATTAGTAGTTAACTGACAATTGGCCTTAAAATTAGTAGTTAACTGACAATTGGCCTTAAAATTAGTAGTTAACTGACAATTGGCCTTAAAATTAGTAGTTAACTGACAATTGGCCTTAAAATTAGTAGTTAACTGACAATTGGCCTTAAAATTAGTAGTTAACTGACAATTGGCCTTAAAATTAGTAGTTAACTGACAATTGGCCTTAAAATTAGTAGTTGACTGACAATTGGGCACCCCCCTTAGCACCCTCGTATTAAACTAAATAAAAAAAATTAAAATAGACCACATTAGTATTCTTATTTTGTTGTTTTGCACAATAGGACTGGATGGCATTTCTGGATCTTCCTGAGGCAATGAACGTTGACTGGCATAATGTGTCGTTCAGCGGCAGCCAGGAAATAGAGTCGTTAAATCAAACTAACTACGCATTTTGTCAGGTAAGAGGGCTTGATTTATGTGATTGAGAAATGGTGCATGTGAGCATAAATGGTGTACGTAAGCTTTTAGCTTGATTGGTTAGAGAACGTCCTTGCCTAGTTCCTGTGCGGCTTTTTTTTCCAGGACTTCGCAGTATTGCTGACGTCACTGCTCGTTTCGGTGACGTATCCGAGGTGAACTTTTTTACTCGGACCACCTAACCCGAAAGGAGTTGACCGTGACGAAAGTAGAGGCCTAGGAACTAGGCAAAGGACGTGCCATAGCTAAAAATCGATTTATCTCTCTTACATTCTTTCATTTATGTCCAAACAGACGGTAGTCTTTAAAATGACCTTCTATGAAGCACCATTTGTTATAGTCTCAGCCGGTCACAGTGCTCACCAAGGCAACACGCCTGCCGAGTTCAACAGTATTTCAACTTGGGTTGAGGTAAGAACTGTAAAATACATTTTTCGAAAAACCTTTTCAGTTTGAATGCTCATGCCCGAGCTTTGGAAAAGAAAACGCGAATAATTTAATATATTCCTATAGGCGGCGGAGCAGGGGGGGCGAGGGGGTGTAGCCCCACCCTCCCCCTCTCCCCTCCCCCACGTTTTTGTGCCGAAAATATCGCGAGCGCAGCGTAAAATTGGTTTGTCAAGATATTCCGTCTCGTGAGTGATTTCAAACATCTTCGAAACTTCCTTGGAAGTCTTCGGAAAACTTCGTTTCTCTTCGGAAAAGTTTGAAAATGATCGGAAACGTTTGTATGGCCTTCGAACAACAATCGGAGACTGGAAATCTTCGGTTTAGAAACTTCTCAGAAAACGGAAAAACGGAAAAAAGTTGCCCCAAATATGAAAACCTACCAAGTATTTTTGGGTGTCTAAAATGCGCCACCGCCTCTGAATTTCCGGCTTGAACTGTTAATGATCTTGTATCATTTTCCTTCGTAGACTATCGACGCGTTTGAGTGCCGCGTGTGTATGAAAGAGCTTCATTCCCCTCATGGTTACGATCCAGTGTTCATTACAGTGCTAGCAGTTGGTAAGTTCATTTACTTCTCTTTGTGAAGAGATCACAACCTTGGATCAATTTTTTAGGGCTTGGACCCTACCCAGCCTCTCTTCTCTCCTAGCTATGTCCCTCCCTTCTAGCAATCAGAGCCTCGACTGAAAGAGAAGCTTTTAATATCCCGAATACAATATATTGGACTTTTCCTATTTACTTTTTTATTTTTTTCTATGGCAACTTTATTGCAATTAGGTGTATGCCATGTTTCACTTTAACTTGACAGTCTATTAACAATTTTTTTTTCCTCTTTTAAGGGGCTGGTGCAGGATAGAAGAATGGTGAAGACCGTGGCCTAATCCAAACGTACATTTTTCACGCAAAAGCGAGATTACATGCAAGGAGTAAAGAGAATTTTGATACGTAGCCTCGTCCTACAATCTTATACACGTAGAATTTATTTGAGACCAGTAAGGAAAAGTCAATCCTTATTCCAGGTCTTATTAAAAGAATTTTCAGGAATAAATGTTATCGCGAACGTGTCAAGACTGTTGGTGTATAACTATAGTTAAAAGGCGAGCATTTTTCGGCTCACAGTCCACGAGAAGTAATAAATTAAAATAAAAGTTGACCTAGCAATACAGTTGAGCCAATTTTGACCAATCTGAGCACTGATGCTGCTTTTCCAAACCAATCAGGAGTTCAGGCGCTTCCCAGCTGTTGCTTGTTTTCCCGCGCTTACTGCACAAGTTCAACATTTTCCCGCGCTTACGGATTATTCCCCGCTTGGCGCTGGCCGGCTGCAAGTTTTCCCACGCTAAGTTGTTATTATTGGCCAAATGTGATAACTCTGATGTTGGCCTTCCGACTGTCAACAAAAACCCTTGCGTTTTGCTTTGAATACATCCTCGGAGACCCAGGGGCAGTTAGTGGGGCGAAACGAAGGAATAAACCGAGCAGAAATCGTAGCGACAAAAGTTTTCAAGAAGGGCACAACTTTTGTCGCTACGATTTCTGCCCGGTTTTTTCTTCGTTTGCCCCACTCTGCCTGTCTCGAGGATGCTTGAATGTAATTTAAAATTCTAAAAGCTTATAAAACTCAAGAGCAATTAAGTGATAACCAGATAACTGTTGCTGTTTTCTTACAAAATTAATGAAAAGGCAGAAACCCTCATACCCACGAAAGCAGGGTTTGCGTAGAATATATGATTACAAATTCTTATGAATGCCTGTTGAGCCTTAGAGTAAATCAGACAATTTAAACTGATGACGGGTTAAATATTTAATAACAATACTTGTTTTACTTTGCTTAAGTTTTACAATAATAAAGTTAACCTTGCCACACCGCACTTCTGCATTTTGTGGGTGTTCAAGGATGAAATATCAATAAACTCATTTTTCATTGACGAAAAATGTTTCGGACTGTATTTGTAAAAATATATTGACCCATAACTTTTAAAATATCTCCATCGTCTTGAGGGCTGCCTTAGCGCTTGCATATACGTCCTTTTAAAGGACCATGATTTACTTTTAAATATGTGATTAGTGGTTCACGCTCGTGAAACAAATTTGAGAATTAGACGAGTAAAAAGTGACAGAGGCCGGTAAGATAGCAAAACAAAAGAGTCTTTTCTCTTTCGCAATCCATTGCTGTATCAAAAACTCGTCTTACGAATCCCCTTGAAACTGCCTTAAAAATCTTTACACCGAGTACACATTTTCAAACTCTTCACTAATTCACGACGCTACCTCGATTCTTACCGCGTCTTTTTGTTGCCCAGAAACAGGACTATCCCACTGAACTGGTGAAAAGACAGTTTACATTTGCATTTAAATAAAGTGAGCCTTCCGTTTTAACTGACAGTTGATTTGATTGCTCGTAGAAGACTTCCTAACGATAACAGAAATTTATATATCGATGAAACTACTGTATACCGAACTAAAGGCGTCTCATCGTCATCTCATAAAAATGTTGGGGAAAAGAAGACTGTTACTTTTTCTTTGTTTACATAGCGTAACAGAAACACAGTATTTATTCCAAGTCGGCCTCTAGCAGCATGACCCAGTGGCTGGCAGACTGGCTACAGATCTGCCTCCTTGTAATCGATGGAACGCAGTTTTTCTCGGCAAGGATTATTGCCAACAAATTCCACCCATCAATGAATCAGTTTTCCGATAAGCACTCTTTCTTCAATAGATTGACCACTGAGTGGTGTTTAAACAATTTTCCTGCTTGCCCTCGGGTTTTTGGTCGACCATGTAATACTTTCAGCGGTAAGAAAAATAATAGAAATTGCAGTATGGTCTTTAAATATAAATCTGAATCTACTTCGTATACCGTGCCATGCGAAAGCTATCGCTTAAAGAAAAACATAGCTCACATGTATTAAAACAAAATACATTAACTGAACAGGCTCTCTTTTATGGATAGACAACCTTTCTATAACTTTGCCTAATAATAATAACTTTTGGTCGGGAGGGGTAGTTCATTTCTCTTCCTTAGGAGGTGCTAGTGGGGGAGTTAGCGGTAGCATGTATCCTGAAGACACGACTTTGCCAATGGTTTCCACTTGGAATCCAATCTCATGTAGATGGCAGTGATCCAGAATCATTCGGCCATCAAACGCAAAGGCTGGTTTCAGCATGCTGTCATAAATACGCTTGTAGTCATACGTCTGAAAACAAAAATATATATATGTCTGAATTTATCAAAACCAGGTCAAGGAAATTTTCACCGTTTTAAGCGCAAATCGCAGTAAACGCGTTTTTTTCTCGCCAGAGACTCCAAAAAATCTCCAAACTCGATGTTATAAAAACTAAAGGGAATGTCAGTCTTTTTTTCTCTTCTCCTCTCTCTTCTCCACCTTTCAGCGCTGTATTTCTTCTTTTTTTTCCCTTTCTTGTGGCGCTTTAAGGCAATTCGCGCAGTAACGTACTTGTTCAAGAATACTGACGTCACTTTTCTTTGACCCGGTTTTGATAAATTCAGACATATATATTGAAATGTTCATCTGCAACGCGTAAGTTTAATTTGATTGGCAAAGAAGCATTTAATATTTAATAATCAGGGTTGCCACAGGTCAGGAAGTGGTCAGGTGAAAAAAAGGAATTCTTGAAGGTTATTTTGTGTCCGAGAAAATTAACATTTTGAAGAAAAGTCGGGGAAAATGCCAGCATTTACACAACTAGTTTTGGATATGAAAAAAGTAATTTAAAAGCCGAATGGGTGGAAATTGTTGTAAAGGATTTACTTTATGGCAGAATTATCGATGTTTTGCCCTTGGTACCTTAGTCACACGACTGTTAGTTGTGACAAAAATCAGTCGAGTTTTATTTTTAGTTCGCTGCTTTTGGAGGGTCATTTCTTTCAGGATTTGCTAACTACAGTTAATTTTTACCACTACTTTCGGAGTTTCGTAACTTTCAAGGATTCGTTACTTTTGGACCTTTATGGCACAGTGACAAAGACAAAAGAAGGTCGAGTTTTATTTGAGGTCTTATCTTTTGAAGGGTCATTTCTTTCAGAATTTGCTAACAACAGTTAAGATTTACCACCACTTTTGGAGGTTTGCAACTTTAGAGGATTCGCTACTTTGGGAATTTTACGGAAGAGTAAAAACGTACATAAAACAACGCCTGATAACATATTTTTTTAAGCTAAAAAGCGGCGGCAGGGAGATTCCAGGGCTAACTTGAAGATCCAATATTGAATTATGATAAGCACGCAATGCGTATAGAGGGCAAGGTAGTTGTTGTAATAATGAATGCTTGGAGGAATAATAGATAGTGTTGATCCTGTCAGAGCAATTGAGGCCAAAGTTCCAAGCAATTTCCAAGAAACAACTAGTAAGCTTTCAGTTTCTGTCACTACTGAAAATTCAAAATTAGACATGAAAACAAGGACAGAATACAAACCTTGAACTCGTCCCACTCTGTACAGATGACTAGTGCATGTGCATTTTCCACAGCTTTGTAGGGATCATTAACAATTGTTATCAGACGGTCCACTGAGGAAACAAGTAGACAAATTTATTAAAATTTGAATAAATCAAATCTTGATGATTACTTGTGGTGTATATGAAAAACACTGCATTGACTACAGGTCACAGAAGTTTGGGGTAAAATACCTCTTTCTGGATCTTCAGAAATGGATGGGTGTGTCAACTCCCTGAGAACAAAAAAGCAACACAATAGTTTGACAGTGTACATGAAGTTTAATTATGTGCTGGACTCTAAATGGAGTGGTCCGAGTTTAAGCCCTAACCTCAGGCTACGCAAACTTTCTTTGTGTTCGAAGAACGTCTGCGTAGAAGGCTTTTTGAGCCCTGGCCAGGGTTACTGCTCAGAGTACCCCTTTTTACCCAGGTGTATAAATTGGTACTGGCGAATTTAATACAGGACCTGGGGACCCTTTGATGGACTATCATCCCAAACAGCGAGGAGTAGAAATACTCCAAGTCACTTACTGCTATGAAAACCAGGATTAACCCCAGCCTGATAGGCCACTAGGCCTAAATGTAGATTTAACTTTGGCTTACCTTAACTACTGACTTAAGTATGAGATCTTATGTCCTGGAAGGTTGAAGCCCTGGTACCAATACATGTATTTCCTACATGTACATGTCCTTCCATCATACAACTATTTAAGGACCGAATGCATTTAGGATTTTTATGTCTTTGACATCAACCTATAACAGCATTCCTTTTACTTACAAATGGATTTGATCTTTTTCAACCTTGGGATCATACACTGTTATCCGTGCTCCTTCATCCATCAGATATTTACAGATGTAAATGCTTGCTGATTCCCTATCACAAAAAGATGTTATGTCAGAAGTGAGAACTTGGCCACTTGAGACAAGAAAAGAAGTACATGTATTATATATGAAATCAATTTAATGTCCACATTCGCCACTAACATAACAGTTATAAAAATATTTAATTCTCAAGTTCATGTATAAACTGGTGTGCTTATTTTGTTATTCAAATGTTCATCACTGACTTTTGATGTCCTGCAGCGGATTTACATTATCACAAGATAGTCAACAAAAATAATACAGTCTAACACCTCCTAAGGAACACCCTTGGAACCAGAAAAGTTGCCCCTGCAAGGAAAACTAAACATCTAAGAAAACTAAAGAAAAAAAAAAGGAAAACTAAACTAAAAAAAATCCCGGGCGGGGTGGGCGGGCAGAGCCCTTGCCAGGAAAACTTGCTCCCACAGACAAAAAATTCTAGGTACGGCCCTGAGGTGGCTGCCTTTGTGCAGCACCAGTCAGAGAGCAATAAAAGAAACTTTAAACACATGAATCTCCCTTTCACAGGAGGCTGCATAAATCTTAGCTGGTGGTTCACAGCAGGGCATCCATAGAAGTTCTGGCAGTTTCCAGGTATTATTGAAAGCTCTGAAGAGAACTGACTTTCTATGATAATGGCACACCTGGTGTCTCCTGTATTCTTCTTGAAGGCAAATCCAAACAGTGCAATTTTCTTGTCAGTCACTGTGTTGAACAAACAATTCACAATTCTATTTGCAAATCGTCGCCTCTGGTACTCGTTCATTGCAATCACTTGGTACCAGTAGTTTGCGACTTCAGGCAGGTTCAAAGCCTCGGAAAGGTACACAAGATTGAGAACATCTTTCTGGAAGCAGCTTCCACCAAAACCTATTGTTTGTAGAAAGAAAAGTCTTAAACATGGATCATGTTTACCAGGAGGACCAGGGAGGTGTGGTGGCTTTATGGTTAGTGCATCGGACTCTGGATCAAGTGGTCTAGGTTTAAGCCCTGGCCCAGAAACAGTGTCGTTGTGTTTACTGGGCAAGACACTTTACTCTCATAGTGCCTCTCTCCAACCAGGTGTATAAATGGTTACCGACAAGAGTAACCCTGGGATGGACTAGCATCCCATCCAGGGGGGAGTTGAAATACTCCTAGCCGCTTAATGCTTCAGAAACCGGGATAAGCTCCAGTCTGATGAGCCACTTGGTTCAACAGCAGTCTATGTTTGAATTTCCCTGTAGATTCTAACTAGTTAGGTAAAGAAAGGCCTGCCCATGCCATTGGGGCTTAATATCTTGGTTCACCCTTTAGCTTTGTATGAAGTAAAGAAGTATTAAACAGGAGTATTGTTTCAATCTGTCCCCCACCCCCACCCAAAAAGTCTAACTGCTGCTATTTCATCAGGTTGCAGTTGTTCTTAGAACAACTGCAATCGGATAAGATAGCAGCAGTTAGGCTAACTGTCTGCTGGTATCCATTTCCTTTTCTTAAAGTGGAGTCAGTGCACTTGTTGAGAGAAGAAGTAGACTCTTGCTTAGAATTTCAAAAACTCATTAATAATTCATTACGAAAATACAATGAAAGGAAATTAATGTTTAATGAGTGCCTTCTATATCTGATAAAGACACGGCTAAATTTTATGTCCAATTTTCTTGCCCAAAATAACCCACAAATAATCCAAGTATCAGTGGATGAATGAAAAGATCACATCAGAGGTTTATGAAGGCGTTTAATAAACTCGCAGTTCGTGCTTTATCAAGTCTAAAACATTCGGCTTAGCCTTGTGTTTTTAACTTGATAAAGAACTCCCGCTCGTTTTTTAATCCTCGGACCTACAAGGGGGGATGAATGCAACCCCCCCCCCCCCCCAACCGTAAGGTTTTTTCAAAATTTTTGAAAGGAAACTCTACAATGCTGAAACTTTCGGTAGCTGTTCATTCATCCCTTGCGGATATGTCAATCATGTGTCCATCATATTTGACATTGCCATGGTAACATCCTAACTACAAGCAGGTCTTGCCAAAAATCATTATTTTTAACATTTTTTTTAAATTATTTTTTTCCAGTTTTTTTGTAACAGAATTGTGTGAATTGTTTATTTTAACATTCCATAAGCATTCTGGCTTGATTTCGCATCAATTTCCGTTATTTTTTGATTTTCAAAATGGTGAAATCCAAGATGGCAGCTCTAATGAAGTCACAGCCAACAAAAATTATGTCATCTTGTAGAGTAAGCTACGGGCTTTCTACTCAGTGCAAAATAATTTTGCTGTGCCTTAATAGAACGAAAACTCTGGGGGGGGGGGTTCCCTCCACTCCCCCCCCCCCCTTGTACGATGGTGGGGGTACAAATTCGCTTGTACAGTACCGCTCAAATGTAAGTTACCACCGTCTCGCGAGAAACGAGACGCGTCTCGCGAGAGACGAGACTCGTCTCGAGAGAAACGAGACGCGTCTCGCGAGACGAGTCTCGTTTCTCGCGAGTGCACTGCAAGTACGAAATTTTCGCCTTCTGTTGTTGGGAATGCCAATAAGTACACGGCTAGTTTCCACAAACTTCACAATTTATTTCTCTGATAGTATTTTCCTGATCACACCCGATATCACTCTCTGATAGAATGAACAATAGTTAGCTCGGTTTTCCCTTATCACTGACGCGCGACACACCCTAATACCTAGACAGCGATGACTGATTACATGGTTCTATTGTCTACATCAAAATCACGAGAAATCAAAACATTACATAACCTGATAACGCAAATCACTTATCGTACTATTTGTCACGCAATACAACTAAAAATATCTCAACACACTCCCCTATTTGTTTCCGTCACGGGAGCAAATACAATTCTAGTGAAGTTGTTTTCTTTTCTCGCAAAAACCTAGTAGATTGAAATCAGTGTTCAAATAATAAGTGTTCCTCTTGAAAATAAACTCGATTAAATGTTCAAATAAACAATGTTCCTTTTACTAGTCGCTCTGCTCTCGTTCAGCAATGTCAGCGACCCGCAGTCTGGCAGCTACTGCAGCATCTCGCCTTGGTCTGAAGACACACGCCTCTGGATTCAGTGGAGGTCTCGGCACTTCTTGGGACCTGTCACAGGACAGCTCCAGTGGATACAACTGCTGCACTGCTCGCTCTAAATAGCTCTTTCCTGCTCGAAGCTTCACAGCTCTCACAACACCATCACGTCCCACAATGAGCTCCTCCACTATTCCAAGCTTCCACTTGTTCCTGTCTTTGTTGTCGTCCTTGATTATACACACATCTCCCCTTTCAACTCCACAGGGCGAGTCTTTACGGATTACGGTGTGACGCTCTCGCAGCCCACGTAAGTACTCTTTGGTCCAACGGTTCCACATCACATCTTTACACTTGCCCAGGTATTTTGCTCGCCGTCTCAGTTCTGGACTTTCTCCGTGATGTGCCTCCCTCTCCGGTAAAATATTTGGTTGGCAGAAAAGCATTGAATTCGGTGTTAGAACTGGGAATTGAGCGTCATCTTCTACATAGGACAGTGGCCGACCGTTCAGTGAAACTTCTACATCCAGAAAGACTTCTTTCAACTCATCAAAGGTTAGGTAGGCGTTGCCGATAGTTTTCCTCATTGCTGTTTTGACCAGCCCTACCATGCGCTCGAACTGGCCTCCCCACCAAGGGGCTCTGCTAAGGTTGAACTTTCATGTAATTTGGTGGCTTGCAAGGTAATCATTTAGCTTCTCGTCGTTCTGAACTTGTTTAATCCATGCTGCAGCTCCAATGAAAGTACTGCCATTGTCTGAATAGATCGTACTTGGTCTGCCACGCCTTGCTACCAATCCCTTTAGGCTTAGAAGGAATTCACTGGTCTCCAAGCTTTTCGCCAGGTCAAGGTACAGTGCTCTCGTCAAACTGCAGGCATACAGGATAAGATAGGCTTTTCCTTCGCGCTTTTCAGTAGCTTTAAACTTGATTGGGCCAGCATAGTCGACCCCCACAACTTGAAATGGAGTGGAACCTTCGGTTCGATCTCGCGGCAGCAGTCCAGGAGGTGGTACGGCTAGGGCTGTGGCCTGGAATCGTTTACATCCGGGGCATTTTTTCACAATGCGCTTCACTAGTCGTCTTAGACGTGGGACCCAGTGCTCTTCTTGTACTTTGGCCATTGTCAACTGCGTACCTCCGTGTAGAGTAGATTTGTGAGCTTCTTCAACGAACTTCTCTGTGTAGACTGCTGTATCTGGGAGATACACTGGGTAGACGCCCTGTATCCGTCCCCGGCATTCAAGGAGTTGCTGGTCGTTTAACTGTAAGTTAAGTTGCAAGCGGTCGTTCTCATAATTCACTGACTTCACACCTTCCTGCTGTGCTCTCTTCTCCCAGAATCTTCTTTGAACTTTTAGTTCTTCGGTGGTTAGTGGCCCTGTTTTCCTTTCACGAGGTGGGCTTCTGGAGTTATGGACAAATCTCGCGACCCATCCGCCGATGCGCAGCACGCGCCAGAGACCATACTTGTTTAGAACTGCGTCAAATCTATCCACCTCTTGGTTGGTGGCGAGCTTAAATATCTCTTGTACCGTCTTTGCTTCAGCCAGGGTTTCAGCGGTAGCGGTTGTTGTAATATCGACTGGCCAAGCACTTGGTTGAGAGAGCCATTTCGGACCACGCCACCAGAGATCGTCGTCTTGCGCTACAGGTCCTCCACGACTCCCCAGGTCGGCTGGATTCTCTTTGGTAGGTACATGTCTCCAGGTAATCCAATCTTTCTCTTGAATTTTGTGCACCCGGTTGTGCACAAACTGCTTGTAATCTCCTCCTCCTCGAATCCAGTGGAGCGCAACCGTACTGTCGGACCAACAGTAAACTTGGTCGACCGGATATCCTTCGAGGGCTTCCTTAACGTTAGTTGCCAAATTTGTTGCCATGTGGCAGGCGACCAGCTCTAGGCGTGGTATGGTGAGGCCCTGTTTGGCCAATCGAGATTTAGCTGCCACAATTCCTTGTGTGACGCCTGATGGTTGTGAAACGACAGTGAACGCTGTTGCAGCCATGCCCAGACCACTTGCATCTCCAAAGACATGTAGGGATATGCTGTTAATTGGTTCCCGATACTGAACCAGGGCCCTCGCAAATGTGATTCTCTCCGGTGATCTCGATTCCCATTTGGCCCACTTGTCGGCTAGGTGAGAAGGCAATTGTTCATCCCATCCAATTCTAAGGTTGCAGGCGTCGCGATAAAGCAGCTTTCCACACAGTGTGAGTGGAGACGCCAATCCGAGTGGATCATAAATCCGCGCTACCTTGGCCAATATTCCCCTCTTGGTGTTGTCGGCTTTCTCAGGCGGTACAGTGATGCTCAGCAAATCTCTCAGCTTATCCCATTTTAGGCCAAGCAGTGAACTCTCCCCCCCTGACGAGGTGCCCAGTTGCTGTTTAGCGAACGTCTGGTCTGCGGTCTGATCGGTTTCAGTGGATTCCAATTCAGCAACGTTTGAATGCCATTTATGAAGCTCGAAGGCGGCGTCAGCAAAGATTTCGGTGGCTGCATTTTTCATCTCTCTTGCTTTGGATACTGTTGTTCCTCCACTAATTAGGTCATCCACGTACAGATTCTTCTTAATCTCGCGTACTATTTCAGGCTGCTTGAGGCTCCAGGTATCCAGATGTTGCTCAATGACCCCTTCCAACAAGAAGGGCGAGGGACCCAAACCAAACAGCGCCCTTGTAAAGCGGAGTGTCTCAACTTCTTTAGTCTCCATGTTCTTTAACCAGTGGAACCTGAGAGCATCTCTTTCTTCTGGTCGGATTCTGACTTGTAAGAATGCTTTCTTGATATCACCAGTGATGGCAACTGGATTGAAACGCCCTCGAATCAATACACTCCATAGTTGGTTTTGTAGCGGTGGACCAGTGTTAAGACATTCGTTAAGAGATGGCGCGCCGTCCCAGGCCCTTGCGGAGGCGTCATACACTATTCTCAGCTTTGTGCTTTCAGCGGTTTCTCGAACGACTCCCTTGTGTGGAATGTAAAATTCCCGTCCTTCGGCAGAGTTTGGGGCGCGCTCAACTATTCCCTCCGCCAACTGCTCCTGGATGACAGCATTGTAATCATCGATAGACCTATTCTTCTCAAGTTTCCGTACTAGGCTAGCGAGTCTGCGTAAGCTTCCTTCCTTGTTGTTTGGCAAAGGGGGATGATTTCCCTTCCACGGGAGACCGGTTTCGTACCACCCTTCTTCGTTCCTCCGCAGCTGCTCTTTAAACTCATCGTAAACTACACCCTGATCCCCTGAAGGCGAATCTGCCAACCCGAGTACGTCTAGCTTACAAAGTTCCTCGTAGTCAACTTTCGACGTTTGTGTGAGGAGCATACTGGTGGTGTCAATTTCTTTACCGGGTGAAGTGATGGTCCAGCCCAACTTTGTGTAGCTTGCTACAGGATCCCATTCTCTTCCCACGCGCTGAGGTTCGGTGGTGCTGATTCTGGGGCATTCACTGTTTCCTAGAATGATGTGCACAGGTAGGCGAGCTCTCTCGTCTTTGTCATCCATGGTCACACCCTTTAGATGAGGGTGTTTTTCTACGAGCTTCTTGTAGCGTGGGTTTTCTAACATCATAAGGTGTGGCTTCTCTACTTTTGTGACTTCTGCTTCCATCTCAAAATTTCCCTTCACTGAGTTAAGTTTGATTCTATAAACTTCCATCACCCGACTGCTCGAGCCCAACATCATCTCTATCTTGCGCAATCCAGAATGGTGAGGTTTAGCGCCAATTCTCTCAAGCAGTGCGGCCGAAGCGTACGAACTTCCTGTGCCAGAATCTAAAAGTGCACGACATTTAATTCCTGCAATTTCCACGACAACCACCGGGTACACCACAGGACCATCGCCAATTTGCGTAGCTGTCATCGAGTTGTCTGTGTTTCCTCTGTCACAGATGGAGGTGTGGTGTTTTCTTTTACAAAACAAACACGTTTTCGTGCTCTTGCATTCCGTCGCCCTGTGATTGTCTCCGGCACAGTTAAAGCAGAGTCGTCTTTTCAAGAAAATCTTCCGTCTTTCGTCTGGATCGGGAACTTTGGTACATTCGTGTGGCCTGTGATCAGTGTCGTCGCAATAAAGACATCCACGAGGACGCGCGTCGCCTAATTGGGTGTTAAACGCATTTGAGTCACGCCAGGACTTGTCACTTGATCTGGTGGTCACATGCACAGGATTTCTTTCTGTCCATCTCTGGAGGGCGTAAACGAACTTCGGAAAGTCCCATTCTTGCCAGTTTTCGTCTGTTCTAACAAGGTCGCCCCTGATTCCCGGTAGTTTATCGATCGACATTCGCACATAACCATTTACTTCTTTAAGTTTACCCAGGGTCTCTAGAGCTTGAACGTTGAACGAGAGCGCTTCATAGAATTGAAGGATCCTTGCTGGATTAGCCCCACTGACTACGGGTAGCCCCATGATATTTTGGACATACGCATTCACTATTTCAGACGGTTTCCCATACTTGTTCTTTAGAATATTCTTAGCCCGCTCATATCCCTCGCTAGAGAAAGGGAGACCATCTATTCCCGCCCTGACTTTAGGCTCTAACAGATCTTTAAGATAGGCGAATTTAGTTACCGCCGCCATGTCGCTACATTTGTCGATTTCTGCTTCGTAAATGTTCCAAAAACGGAGCCAATCCGTAAAGGAACCATTAAACTTTGTAATCGTTAGCTTAGGTAACTTAGTGCGCGCTCCCTCGCTGGCAGGACTGGCTTTAGCTTCGTTTGCCTTCGTTGCGTAATTCTTCTTCGCGTCTTCTATCTTTCGCTCGTATTCTAGTTTCTGCTCAAGCTGTGCGCGTTCGAATTTAAGCTGGTCTTCACGCTCCTTCGCTTTAAGCTCCTTCTCGGTTTCTTGAGCTTTGAAATCCTCTTCTGATTTAATACTAGCTAAGTGTTCATTTATATGTGTTACTTCAGTATCGACTTGAGCGACCTTTGTTTCAATATCTGTGCTCCACTTCGCGATATCCTCTTCGGAACCGCCCTCTTTGAACATTTCTTCGACCACTTGGAGCTTTAAACTATCTATTTGACTGGCTATGCTAGTCAGAGCTTCGAGATGGCGGTTAATTGCTAGCACATTTCCAGAATCTAGTACGCCTTGTGTTTTTCCCAAGGTAAATAAAAGGAGTTTTAGTTTACCTCCTAAGTCTGTCTTCAACTTCTCCATTTCGGCTTCCTGGCCAATAACAGTTTCTTGAGTCCCGTCCGAGGTGCCACTGTGTTGGGAATGCCAATAAGTACACGGCTAGTTTCCACAAACTTCACAATTTATTTCTCTGATAGTATTTTCCTGATCACACCCGATATCACTCTCTGATAGAATGAACAATAGTTAGCTCGGTTTTCCCTTATCACTGACGCGCGACACACCCTAATACCTAGACAGCGATGACTGATTACATGGTTCTATTGTCTACATCAAAATCACGAGAAATCAAAACATTACATAACCTGATAACGCAAATCACTTATCATACTATTTGTCACGCAATACAACTAAAAATATCTCAACACTGTTGCATTTGTTCAACTGTCAAGTGAGACTTCACCGACATTCCCAAAGCAGGATAAAATTTCGCGCGTGAATCGGTGGCGGCACGCTTGTCTTTACATGTTTAGTTTTTACGTCATGGCTATAACTTCGTCGTGTACTTGACCTAAATGATCTATACATGTAATTACAGCAAAACAACTTGACTGGGTGCAACCAAAAACGTATTTCCAAGCGAAACTGAATCAAGATAGCCATAATAGTTTCACTTCGCCGATCGATCGATCGGCGGCGCTCGTCCGAGCGCTTGCTTTTAATTAACATTTGTCTGAATCGTTGGCGGCACGCACGTCTTGAAATGTTTTACAGATCTATCAAATGACTCATTCGTGTGTTAAACAAGAAATTATTTGTTTGTTTGTTTTTCACCTAAACCAGTCATAGTTTACAGCAAAACGTTTTGTCTGGGTACATGAAAAACTTTTACACAAAATATGCATGAACTCGTTGCTACGAACGACAAACAATAGGATTTAACCCTCGCAGCTTCAAGATACACAGGTTTGTATTCCGAATAAAAGGGATATCTCAACGAAACTGTTTCCCATTTGTTTTTTAAATGTTCAAGCGAAACTAGTAGGCCAAAATAAATACATTTAAAGCGTTATAAGTTCACTGTTATTCGAATGTTGTTGTGAAAGAGTGAAACTGCCCGGTAGTTGGGCTTGGGGAATATAACACGTATTTATATGCAAATGTACCGAGTTTATTAAAGCAAAATTAAAGAAAATCAAAACCCACTTTCATAACATACGTTTTATTTAAGACTTAAGTTGTATTCAGCGAGTTACTAGAAAAATGTTTCAATGCTCGACAGTATGCAAAGGTCGAGCGCTTTTAATTTGAGGTCGAAGTTAAATTACCTGTTGGAATCCACTGTCGACTCGTTCCTGCGAACTAGCTTTCTCACTGGAAAAAAAGCGAACAGCTTTGCTCTTTCCAAGAAAAAACTTTTGATTCGTATAAAGCTTCAAATCAATAGCTCCCTGCGTCTTGTTTGCCGTGCGGCATATCAAAGTTTTGTGGTTTCGCGACATCTCGGGTTTCAAGTTACAGGAGGTAGTTTTGAGTCAATTCAAGTGAACCTTTTAAAGGCAGAGTATTTTACTGTTTCAACAAACTTTATAAACCTTGTAAAACCCAAGATATTACTTGTTTTGAAATCGTGCCGAGACGCTTGATCAAAATGCAATTCAACGCGGCCGACAAATTGTCGCACGTGAGCTGAATTTGCAGACGGTCACGTAACTATTTCTATAAACAGTCACGGTTCATTTTTTCCGCTTTTTGGCCATCTTTGCTTTTATAACATTCGATTATCGATACGCGTTTTATTCAAGACTTAAGTTTCATTCAACAAGGTTTACAATTTCGTTTAAATATGTTTCAGATAACTTTCGATTCGACGGCGCGGCGGCGGCCGGCGACATTCTTTCGGAAGATAATATTTACACAAGCATGTTTGTTGTTCTTAAAGAAATCTTATCTGCAGATGTGAAAGGCCATCCCCTTTTTTTTCTCTGTTTAGCGTCGTCCGACCGACCCAGATTTTCGCGTTTTCAAAAAAAAAAAAAAAAATTTATACAGAAGGTATAGAAGGCAATGACACATTATTTTAAATAATGTTTCATCCTTTTTACGCTGTTCTTGTTTGAGTTTAACCACGACGTCGATTTTTCCTTCCTCCATTGCCGCCATGTTGACTTTGTAACCATGTCTTCTTGTTTCCATGCTCCACGGACATTATGCTGAGGTACCGGGCCTCCTAGTTCCAGACTCCTTATCCACTTTTTTTTTTAATTTTTTTTTTTTAATTCCGACCGACCGACCCAAAATCAGAAACACATACGACGATAAACGAAAAAAAAAAAAGGGGATGGCCAAAGAAACCTTCCGGACCGTATACGTAACTTTACATGTTGTTCAAAGATTTACATCATAGTTACATGAACGAAAACTTGTTGTTGAAAAAAAAAAACGTTTCGAGCCCAAGCAAAGTCAATGTCGGAGATCATTTCCTCGATTTGGCAACGCACTACAGACAGAAATCTTTGATATAATACGGCCTCTTGCGAGTAATATATTCCATACTAAACGCTTCACTGACTCTCGCGAGAGACGAGAAGCGTCTCGAGAGAAACGAGACTCGTCTCGCGAGAAACGAGACGCGTCTCGCGAGAAACGAGACGAGAGGTGGTAACTTACATTTGAGCGGTATGTCCGAGGGTTAAACATAACATAAAAAACAACGACCTCAGTCAGAAGTCAAGTCCTGTCTCCCTCGATCAGTCTAGAATTTGACAGGCTAGCCATACGGGCACCATACATGCATTCCACGTTCTACATGTAGTTATTTAACACTCCATTTGACTGACTAATCAAAGAGAATCAAGGTAAACAACAGTTGTAGTTTTTTTTGTGTTCAATAGGTGTGCAATGTGCTTTGAGTTTTTAGTGCCTACAAATTTGGTGCCAAACATCTCCCGGACAGGCGTTCAGTGTACTGTACACTACAGGATCGGTCAAGACTAAAATTATATCGTACCAACTGAGGCTCGCAAAAAACTGCTTCCTATTCTACTGTCTCGTCCAATTGCACTGGCTACTTCAGACACGTCAGCACCAGTGGCCTCGCAGATCGCACTCATAGCATTGATGCTGGAGATTCGTTGTGCCAGAAATGCATTGGCTGCCTGCAAAAAAAGAAAAAAAAACATAAAAAGAAAATAATAATCTATGTTACATTTTATGTAACATAGAAAACGTAACCTTCCAGAATGTGTGATATAATATTGTGTTGCTCAAGAAAATATTCCATACTCCCCTTGCAGTGGGTTTTCCCCTCCCCTCCCCTCCCTCCTTCAACACCACCACCCCTCCTTGAAATTCATGATTTGATTTGCTTCATGAGACCACCAACCCCCACCTGAATTTTCAAACACCCTAGAGCTGGACACAGGCATCAATATTTTCTGGTACCACACATTCCAGATAATAATTACTTATTAAAATGTCCGGAAGCTACTTTTCACTCAAAAGCATTATTGCTGATAGTTGTCACTTGTGTGCCATACAGTAGCTTACAACGTACATGTACTAACCAGCTTTGAGAGTTCCGAAGACCAAGTGTTGGTTTTAATAATATTTTCTTTGGGAATCCAGTGTTCATAAACTGATGACAATGCTTCAATCGCCTTGTATCCTTCCCTAGACTGCTCACCTCCTAACAAAAAAACACAAACAAATAACATCTATAATAAAATAATAATACGTAAAATCTCACAAATCGGAGAAAAAAAAAAAAAAACCTTGATATAGACTGAAGCAACTCTCACATTTAGCTTGCTTGGGGAACTTACATGCTTGCCTAAGGCTTTTTTGGGGGGGAGGGGAGGGGTTAGCACTGAGGTGGATAACAATATTTGGCATATTGAAAAAAGTTAGGCTTAATTTCTCAAGATGCCTCGTCCTTCACATATAAATGTATCCTTTAAATAGTGGGTGTTAATTAGATACCAACCTATCAAGACCCTATCAGGATCCATTAAGTCTTTCATTGCTGTACCCTCAGCCAAAAACTCTGGATTGGACAAAACCTAAATAAAACAAGAACTGCAAGCAGTTTATAATCGTGCGGGTAATGTTTGACCACCTGACCTCTTACAGTGCTTTGGCTTAAAGGCACGGCACCACACAGCAAAAAAAATCTTTAGAAAAGCAGTCACTTGAGAAACACACAAGTCGTGTTTGCGTTAGTCACGAAGTGAACGTGACATGAATTTCCTTTACCACGCCATCTTTTGCTTTTTAAAACCACATGCCTAGCCGGAAAAATGCCTGCTTACGCATGCAAATATTAATTTTGTTCCGAATGTTCAATAAAATAAACCCAAACCAGTTCATTTAAAAGAAAGCCAAATCACGCCAAAATAAAGAGTACACTAAGGCCATCCCATTTTATTTCTCCGTTTAGCGTCTTCCGACAAGCTTTTGGTAATTCCCCTGGCGCGATGACGTGTATCCCGTGCTTTGACATATTCTTGCTGAGCTTGCAACTTACGTTTCGATAACGTTTCGATTCTCAAAATACCGTAAACTCAAAACAAAAATTGCGATATCCAGAAAATAAGTCGTCGTTTTGCAATATTTAACACGTTCCGGGCAAATTGTACGACTTGTACTCGCTCCGAGCCAAACGCTTGAGTAACACAACAATAAATATTTCACACAAACAGAGCGCAGAGTATTCAAACAGAAAATAGGTGAATGATTATTTATATAGCTACAAGCGAGAGATCGCGTGACATGGGTCTGACGTAGTGGTAGTTTTAAATAGCTTGGACATGTCCAAGCGGTCTTTGTTTTCGCTATGTGATTATATTCAGCCCTCTCTTCTTGTGAAATATGGAATGAAACAAAATTATACATTTTAGAGAGTAGAGTGTTCATGTTAAATGCGAGTGATCGGCTGATCTCTATTAAAAATATTAAATCTTGCGTGACCGTGACAGAAGAGCCGGCTGGGCCGCGTGGGTCTGGATCGATTTACCGACAAAAAAACAAAAAAAAAATTCCGTGCAGATTATGAATCGGGCCCAGGCCCCGCCCGATTAAAAATATTATAATAATTTAAATTAGGTAGTAAATAAATAAAAAAAACATCTTAGAAATGAAGGAAATTAAAAAAAAAAACATTAACAAACAAAAAATTAAAAAGAATGTGAGATGTGAGACATCAAGAGATCCACCAAAAAGCTACATTTTATGATAATATAAAACTAAGATTGAAACAACTTCAACCTGAAATTTTCCTCTGCTTCCATTTGCATCAAATATTCTTGTAATACTGCAAAAGAAATTTTAATTTTAATACATAAAATTATTTTGCAGCCAATTTTAACAAATTAAAAAAAAAAAATTATGCCACCATTTGAAGACTTTACAATCAAATTACATGTTGTACTCTGAGGGAATGCACAGTGGCCTCATCTGTGTTCAATGTGCTGAACTCTGGATCCTGAGATCTGTGTACGAGAGTTGTGTTCTGAGTAAAATAATACACGTCACTCAGGTGTCCCTGTCAATTATCCTATTCAGAGTAGAAAAGGGTTTTGGCAATCTGAGGAAAATACTGACTGGGGCAGAGTCACTTACAATAGACATCTTTAGGGGTAGCAATTTACTCCTCAAGTCACTTCCTAAAGTCTGCGTTGAGCCTTGTGGCCCATTCAGGCCGCAGCTTATCCCAGTTTCTGTAGCACGAAGTAACTAGGAGTATTTCTACTCCCCCTGGATGGGATTCTAGTCCATTGCAGGGCTACCCCCAGCATTAGTTTGCCATTACCCATTTACATGTACACCTGGGTGGAGAGAGGCACTATGAAAGTATTTAAAAGTGCCTTGCCCAAGAACAAAACACAAGGACCGCGGGCCGCTCAATCCGGAGTCCAGTGCTGCATACATAAAGAGTACTAGTAGCTTAAGCTAGTACATATAAATTTGATAAATACTAAATACCTTTCTGCAGCTCTTACAGGGACTGTACTCTTTTCTACAACAATTTTTTCACCATCTGCAACCTCAGCAATGTGCCTTGCTGCTGATTCTATGTACTTCAAATCTGGTGCACGACCCTAAAATTAATATGAATACATGACAGTTGGGATGTATAAAGTACAGACATTATTTATGGGTTAGAGACTGTTGTGAGTGTTTTGTTGACAAATACACGCACGCGCTGGCCGCACAATGAACGAGAAATTTTCAATACTGCACGAGGCGTAGCCGAGTGCAGTATTGAAAATTTTGAGTTCATTGTGAGGCCAGCAAGTGCGTGTATTTGTCAACAAAACACGAATGAACAGACTCTAACCCTTTTAATATACAATCTGAGTACACTGCATCGAACTGCAAGCGATCATCGACTTAACGAACTTCAAACAACAAACTTAATGTTTAAAAATAAGAAGTGTAGTAGTACATAATTACACGGGATTACATCAATAATATAAAAATCACAAATTAGCCGTACAGAAATAAAACTTAAAATGGTTCATAAAATCGTTCATCAGCTGTGGTCGTTCATAAATACAGTCAGCGAGAAGCTTGTTCAATGCAAGTAGATGGCTTTCACAATCAAGCAACTACAAGCAAGTCAATCGCAAACAAAAATGTATTTATTGAGCTGCAGTTTACCTTTGAACATGAAAGCGCTTCAAGTTGTTATCCTCTTAGATTTTGTTTGGTATTGGGTCATTGATAATTTGAGGAATATACTTTTCTTCCACTTCTACAAGCTTTGAAGCTGAAGAAACCTTCAATAATGCACGATTTTCGTGCATTATTGTCAATACTGCACTGTCTGAGTTTGCTGACGACAGGTAAAGCAAAATCACGTGATCTATTTTAACCAATTGCGCGCGTGGATTTTGGACAGTGAACGAAGATTGTATATTAATAATAATCAGATGATGCCAAATGTATTTTATTGTGCTATACCATAACTGTGAGAGGGAGCAGACCCAAACTAAGGGAGCAGGGATGGCACAGTGGTGAGAGTGCTGCCTCCCACCAATGTCGCCTGGGTTCGATTTCAGCCCAGTGCCAAATGTGGTTTGAGTTTGTTGTTGGTTCTTGCCCTTGCTCCGAGGGTTTTTCCAGGGTTCATCGGTTTTCCTCCCTCCCTCTAGTTTTTACCTGTATTTTGCAAATTTGATTATTTTTAACAAGAAAGCAGAATGAAATCATTGCAGCTAAAATGCATTATCTATAAGAAGTGGCAATAGGCAGGAACAAACATAGACGCGAGGTTAACATTGATCAGGATTGGCCAAACTTGTAAACATGCAATCAAGACAAAAACAGTAGCTTGAAGAGATGCTCTGGACAGGACAAAAAGGAACTTTTGTTTCATTTATTCCACCAGCTCAGTGGCATGGCATAACGTTAAGTACATGTAAGGTCAATTCTCTACTAACGCCATGGCGGTTAATCTGTAGGCAGACACCTACCAAAAATCAGCTTACATATATCGGCCCAGCCAAAATATACATGTATACACACACAACATTTCTACCCTTCCTTAAGCAGACTCCTATCTTAAGTGGGCACTTTTTCTAGAGACACCCCTTGTACTACTACTTCACATATTAAACGGGTTATGTAAACTTTTGAATTGGACTCATTATTTTTGTCACCTAAACATTAAGCAGGATGAGCCAAATCCACCAAAACTATCGCAGTAGCATTAAACTATAAAAATACAAAAATAAACATGTATGCTACTGTACTTCTTAGTTTTTCTTATTTTATGTTATTTTCTTAGAAAATAAGCAGGATTGGCCAAACTTGTAAAAATGCAATCAAAGGATAAAGACGTTGCTCCAGGTCAAAAAGTAGCAAAAAACCCAGAGAATAGCAGTTATCCTAACCTGCAATCAGGCGTTATTTTTCTCACGGTGGAAGGTTCACTCCTTCCCTCGGCCGCGAAAAAAAAGAAAGCCTGATCGCAGGTTACAGTCATCCTTGTTTCATGTAAATATCTATTTTCTTATTTTATATTGTTGATTCTTTTCCTTTGTTTAAGTGACGGTTGCCTTGTGAATGTGCACTATTTATTTAGCTGCTCACATTACAGTGATAAAAAAAGTACAGCTTTCAACACAAATCAAACATTTGGCTTCAATAAGTGAAAACCACAATAGCCCCGCTTGCAAACTTATATTTAGCATAACAATATCATCAGGATTTTGTTTTGAATTCCAAGCAAGAGTAGTTCCCAACTGTCCTCTAATCTTTTATGACTGCAATTTTGTATTTTTCAATAGACCCTTGTGTTAATCGATGCAATTAAATTAAAATCACTATAACAACGAAATTGCACGGCAAAAATCTGACTTTATATAAACTTCATTATGTGAGAGGCTATACAGCAGATAGCTAGATAAATATATGGTTAAGGCCAATCTAAGATTGACCACGTAACATCGCATGCATATTTAATTTCCCACTAAAAGCTATGTTAAGCTTAATTGTTTAAAACATGACATTTAGTCTATTTTAAAGCTATTAAATCCTGCTACTGATTTTTGGCTTTTCGAAGAGTCTAATTTAAGTTTATTAAAATTCTAGCTCACCTTTCCTAAACCAAACGTTTTTGTCGGCGTGTTAACCTGAAATTAAATAAAAGTCGAAGCCGCTTTGATAAGTTTATACGTCGGTCGGGGGAAACATAGTTAAGATAGAATCCATTTAATAACAATTCCTGTATCAAATAAATGAATACAATCGATTCACTAGATCAATATACTCACACAGATGAAAATTAAGTCCGCTTCGCGAATTGCGCTGTCGATATCATTTGAAAAGAACAGGTTTTTGCCACGACATTGCTTTACAACATCGTCAAGACCAGGCTGCGAAGATAAAACAAAGAGGCTTACATCATTCAAGAAACAATAAAATATTCTATCAACGGACTTAAATGTAGAGTTTTTAATTTAATTTACCTCAAAGATCGGTAATTTTTCCGAATTCCACGAGTCAATTCTGGGCTTACTCAAGTCTACTACTGTAACTTTGATCTCTGGACATTTTAGCGCGATGACGCTACATGTTGGGCCGCCAACATACCCAGCACCTATACAACAAATAGCTTTGATAGAATTCATTTCTCCAAGGAGTGAATAGACAACTAACGCTTCTCAAACGAAGCGCCGTGGATTGATTTGATTCAAGTTCTGTTTACTCGCAGCATTTTCAGATTTCTACAAGTGGTCAGCGGGATATCAAAGGGGTATTCCTTTGCTCAACGCTGATTGGTTAGTTTTAATTGTAGATCGAGGATACCTGGGGCCCGTTTTTCGAAGGTCCCGCGCCCATTCTCGTCCCCATAGCCCTTTCGTTTCTCTTAGCCGGCTAGGCCTTTCTCGTGCCAAGCCGGCTAAGAGAAACGAAAGGGCTATGGGGACGAGAATGTCCCGCGCCCGGAAAGTATTCCACCAGAAATTAAAAGCTATAGTAAAATCTCAAACCTTACAATTACAGAGTTGTTTAATTCTATGATATTTTTCATATGAACAGAGGTTTCCTTCATACAAAGTTTCAGGCCTATACACTTCTCTGTTTTTAAAATACAGGGGCTTTCGAGAAACGGGCCCCTGCCGGGGGTCTGAACAGGACTCGAGGAGATCGGGAAGATCGGACTGAGAGACCGGACAAATTCGGGAGCGATTCGGGAGCTGAGGCCGTGGTAGGGGTTTTAACAGGGTCGTAACCAGGTATATGGGATCAGGGATCACAGCCTTGGGATCGGGATCACAGCCCCGAGATCGGGATCATGGACCCGGAATCCCGGGTCACAAAGTCATGGGATCCGGATCGACCAGTCGGATGGGATCAGAATGTCAGGGATCAAATGTTGCCACATTTTGGGGATCAGGAATCAAAATTTAGAGCTAAAATTTGGGATCAGCGATGAAAAAATATACCTGGTTACGACCCTGTTTTAAGGATAAGGGTCCTCAAATTACGTAACAATACAAGGCTCCCATTCGTAGCTTGGACTACCTGTGGTGCATTTTGTGAAACAGACTAGCAGACTAGCAGTCGAAACGTCGCGATCAACACGTCAAAGTAACACTTTCGTGAGACAAGGAATTAAACGTCCACCTTTCCATAAAAAATATTTTTTTCTTAACTTAGAGAATAACATTTCGGAGGCCCCCAACAGGAGTCGAACCCATGACCTTCCAGATACCGATTGGATACTCTTACCATCGAGCTCTGGGAGACTTGCTTGTTGAAAACAAACTACTTTGTGGCCGCTTATTAGCAAACCCTCATCGAGACGGCCGAAAGTTGGCCACGGCCGCTTGATAGAGGTGGTCGCTAAATAAGAGTTTTATCACAGGCAGACCACCCTATGTGTTCGTGGTTAATAATTGTTCACTTAAGACGAACAATAGAAATATGTTAAAAAAAAAACTTATGTTGAAATCTATGAGAGTTACGAATACAGCTCTGAAAATTATATTTATAAATGAACCTCGTTCTAAATATTTCAATAAAGGTGAATTAAATGTTAATCTACTGATGTGTGGTGTTTTTTTCGCGTTCTGGGCCGTATTAAGCGTTTTTTTCGTATGTAACGTTTTACCGACCTCCGGCCGAACGTAACATACGAAAAAAACGCTTAATACGGCCCAGAACGCGAAAAAAACACCACACATCAGTAGATTAACATTTAATTCACCTTTATTGAAATATTTAGAACGAGGTTCATTTATAAATGTAATTTTCAGAGCTGTATTCGTAACTCTCATAGATTTCAACATAAGTTTTTTTTTAACATTTTTCTATTGTTCGTCTTAAGTGAACAATTATTAACCACGAACACATAGGGTGGTCTGCCTGTGGACAAATATGGCAAATATGGGGCGTTTGCTTGCACAATTCCTTCACGTGAACACTAAACAAATTTGGCAATGGACTCAACAGGAGTTCATGGATTCAACATGTGCAACAGTAATATCACTGGATTCCGAACGCAAGTGGTGCATTGCTCTCGATTACTCGCAGTGGATTGAGCCGTACTCGGTAAGTTTTTTCGTTGTTTACATACTTGTACCTACAATTTTTCCACAGAATAAGATATTAGACATTCTTTTGTATTTTGGAGGACCTATTTAAGCAGCGCTGGCATGTTTGGCTTTAACAAAGGACATGCAGATTTTGTTATGACACATGTCAACTCCCGATAACTCGAACCTTCAAGGGAAATTGAAAAAGGTTCGAGTTATCGGGAGTTCGAGTAATCGGAAGTTGAGAACAAATTGACCAGAGGAAAAAGGGATGTTAACTGTTTTTCTGTTGTAATGTACATTTTTCAGTATCAAGTTTAATTACAGTATTGAGAAGTCGAGTAAAAATTAAACAACACATTTCTAAATTACTGTATTAATCATAACAGCGTAGTCAACGTAATTTGAAACAAAACAAAGCAAAGCAGCAGGAGGAGAAGTCCGGGTACTGCAAACTTTGCAGGTTTCAAAGAGAACAATGTCGGGCTAGTGCTGCAGGGTTCATGCGATTTACTTTCAGTATTACTATCGACAGTTATCGATTATTCTTAACTAAACGTCTGTAGCACGTCAATGGCGTGGCACAGTTCGTGTTTTGAGGCCTTCAAGAAAGATTTCAGTCTTTTTGACTACAGTATATTGCTTGCTTTGACTTGTCACGTTTTGAAAGGCATAGTTCGAGTTATCGAGGGTAAAATTATAAAGAAAATGACCTAAAGGAAAACGAACATCGGTTCGAGTAATTAGTTCGGGAGTTCGAGTTATCGAAGGTTCGAGTTACTGAGGGTAAAATTACATGTATAACGGAAATCAAGGGAAAATCGATTTTGGTTCGAGTTGTGTATCAGTCAAATCGAAGGTTCAACATACCCCCCCCCCCCCAGGCATACCCCGGGCATTTGACGCCTTTTCCTTCCCGGGGGGAAGGGAATTTGATAATCGAAGTCTTTGCGTGGGTGGGGAATTTGATCCGATCACAGGGAGGTTGTTATTTGAACTTGAACGCAGTAAACGCTATTGGGTTTATAAATGTTATAATCATGGCGGAGACCGATTATCTTCAATGTATTAATGTATCAGTCAATTCCAAGTTGCACATCAGTCAAATGCCCCACCAGTCGGGGCTGAAATGTCATTGAGTCGGTTTTCTCGTTGAATTGCGGTCGTTTTGCCTACGAGTACGAGCGGATTCGCAAACGACCAGTTACCTTCTCGTTAAACGGACACTCCTGCCCTATTTATCAGCTAATTTTAATAGGAAAAGATAGATACGTTAATTGAAACTAGGTACTTTACATTAACGTAATCAAATACTAACTTTACGCGCTTGAGCTCGCTAGCGTTTTATAGTTTATGACACATTTTGTCAACAGTCAAATGCCCGACCATCCGGGCTTCAGTTCGATCAAATTCCCCACTATCTGGGCCTCAGTATCGGTCAAATGCCCGGGGGGGATGATCTCGCTTGGAATTGACTGATACATAATTATAGGGGAAAAAATTGTGTGGTCTATTTATAAGGCCGGTATATATGCTGACAAGATTTTACGAGCATAGGAAGCTATACAGATAAAACAGTTATCTGGTTGATTATTAATTTGTTCCGGGGTTGGGGACATTTGATCACTGAAAATGGGCTTGTAGTTGGGCATTTGAACGGCTTTTTGGCTCAGATGCAGTCGCATTATTTTAGCGTTCTAAATCTTCGCTGTTTATCTTCTCCATACAACTTGTTATCATGTCTCATAAAGTTCCCAAATTCTCAACAGTTGCTCGTGTAGCTTTTCCGCGTCCACCGAAAGGTCACATTCTAACCTGCAAATGAAAAAAAGACGCCTGATTGCAGATTACTAGTCACGTTTGACTCACACAGCCATGACGCTTTTATAAAAAGAATAATGGATAGATAGTGAATTCTTCGCTTTCTCGAAACGTATAAAGCTTGGGATTTTTGAGCTTTTAGCCTAGGATTATGCTCTCACAAACCAATTCCGCAGTTTGGTTAGTGCAACAGGGGCTTTTGTGGGGATTTAGCTCTATAGCTGAGCGGGAGGTGCCCTGCTACCTTCCGGGATCTTTTATATCAAGTGGTTAAAACCATCATCAAATAACGTAACATGGTGTTTAATGGCGATCTTGACTCATTCACTTTCAGGCAGAGCTCAAAGTTATTACAAAAAGGGCAACTGTCATAAACAAGTTGTAGCCAATAGCGTTTCGACAACTCAGTTTGACTTACGTAAGCTGGGCTATACAAAATTAATAGAGAAAATTCTAAGGATAATACTTTTCGCGCCCTTAAAACCTAGAGCTCATTTCTTATTCGAAGGCTTTGTTCTGAGAGCAGGTGCAAAACACCTATACAACTAGGCCCGTATTGTGTTGTTTAAAAATCTACCTTTTAAAAGCAATAAAGTAGATTCAAGTTGCTTGTATAGCAGTTGGACCAGTGCCTTTCTCCGTGAGTGTGCTCTGATATAAAACATCGCAACAATTAATTCGATTTAAATCGATCCTCGACCGTAACAAACAGAACAGACCTAAGAATCGGAAAAGTAGATTATCTTGTGAGTATATGTAATAATATAACATAAATCATGCTATAACTACTGCCAAATATCGCGTTTAATTAAAATTACTAATAGAATATAAAAATTTCAAGTAAGCTTAAGTTTGTAACTACACTTCTATATCAGTCAAGGCCAAAGGACGTTTTCTGTTTAATTGAGAAATGATTATATTAGACACGCTTATAAAAACTAGACAATGAATTTACTTCTTACGAATATTTTCTTATCAAATTCTTGAGTTGTTTCACTCGGTGGTTTTGGTTTTACTTTATCCTGTCGGTGAAAACCTTCAATAGTACTAAATACCTAAAAAAATAAATTCAATCGCCTTCCAACGGGGGTAACCGTGTCGCAATGTCGCATGCTTCTTAGGATCGTTGTCGCCTAACCAACGGCCTTAAAAGGACGGTGTCACGGATTTAAGCCAAATTTAGTCATGAAAAATGACCATCGAATTCGGCGAAATATAAAAATAACCTCTTAAAACAGTAAAAGAACATTTCAACAACACACCAAATACAAAAGAAGGAATGGATGGCCACAAGTGAAGAAGATTGAAACGGATTGCGACTGGGTTTTTGGAATATTGTTGGGCTGAACAGTTTTCAATGTTAGTCTCGCCCGGGAGACACATTTGGTTGCAATGAAGCCATGGTTTTGTCATTTAGATCCATAGAAGTAATATTTTTTTGCAAACATTCAGCTTCATAGCGAGTATTTGGCAAAACTTAATAAAATAAACTTAACTCAGCCGTGACACAGTCCCTTTATAATTAAATGCCGCTATCGTTTTTCGCAGTGTTGGTACCGAAGCTTCAAGTTTTCCCTGTATGCTTCTACATCCTCTTAAATCTTGGCAGTTTGTTTCATGGTTTAAACATCGTTTATGCGCAAATTGCAAGACGCGAAGGATGGTTTAAACTGGTTTTCATTCTGGTGCTTCTCTGCTTACAGGCCGGGCGTAGTCGAAAGCGTAATTGAGAGTGAATTATTATATGTTTGAAAAAAAATTATACCTTTGAGAGTATCAAGGCAGCTATATTTGAGTGTACAATAAAAATGAAACACTGAGATTAACTACTTTTCGCAAGTTTCCACGCTATTCATTTGCGAAAGATAGGTGTTTGTAGATGCCGCCAACTCTGAGAACAAAAAGAATGCGAAATGAGCTAATCGTGCAAAAATTGCAAAAGGAATATATTCCTACTGAATTCTTACTTAAAGAATAAGTTCGTTTCGGTGAAAGCTAGTAAGTAGCTCATTTCAGGTTATGACGAAAGGAACTTTAGTTTAAGGTTGCAGAAAGTATATGAAACTGAGCTAAACGTAGTTCAACTGAGAACAAAGGGCTATGAAGGTGTAAATTTCACAGCTGAAAACACCTCTTGCGGAAAGCAATAAGTTTTACTATAGAGAACAGATTCTAAGCTACAATAAACATCCATTTAGAGTTTTTGTGTTTCTTAAGTTACAAAGTTTACAACAGCGGTCAAACCGAAATTTTGTTTAAGTTAAAGACAAATATATAAGGTCGAAACATGAATTCCTTTTGAGAACCCGTTTAGCGGCTACGAAAAAGTAGTTAGAATTGAAGGGTAATTTTGAAGCAAATTGTAACTCGGATTCTCACTTAGTTTTAGTCTGACTTAGTGAACTCACGCTTAGCTCATAAATGAAATCCTTGCTTTCCGCAGATGAGTAAATTATTTGAACGCCCGAGCACGTACTAAGAAATATATCCCTAAAATAATCCCAAAACTGATGCTTCTACACTCCGACTGAACGTTTCTCGTTGAACAACCGGTACCGTTTCAAAGTGGGGAATGTTGAATACGTTTTTGGCCTGGAGAAGCCCTTTTATACACCTGAGGGAAAACTCCAATTCTGGAGGAACACGCTGGCCGTGGAAAGGCCGAGATCTATTGCAGTATTTGGAATATTTAGAGACGTAAGACAGAACTTCATTCCAACAGTAGACTTTACTCCAAGAACATAACCAAAGAATATTTTACAAGGCACTTCTATTTATATAGTAATTAGGGAGGCTAGTTTTGAAAACATAACAAATTTTCCTTAGAACCATTGACTAACGTTAATCCTAGTTTTGAAACATTAATTACTTACAAAACCGCGCAGGTAGATTACAGTTTTTTACAGGTTGTAATGAAACACTTTTTTATAGTTATGATTACAAGGAAAATAAACACAAGGGCAGGTACTAGTTTGGCTAATGAACTAAAGCATTAGCCTGCCAAAACAATATTTCTACGTTGGACTTTCTATGTTTTTTTTAACAGCTAGGGCCATCACAATAAAGTGTTTCCTTTCCCATCGCCCGACCGACCCATTTTTTTCGAAATGTAAAAAAAAGGCAAGTACTTTAATTTACAAGCACACGATCTTGTTTTATTAACAAAAATAAGTTTTTCAAAGCCTTTTTCGTGCCAAGGGCATTAACGATTGTTCCAACATTTTCAGCGAGATCGACTGAAACAAAATCTTTCGGTTCTGCATCTCCTAGCTTCTTAAATGAACCCAGACCCCTTAAAGTGTTCAATTCATTCTTTTTTTTTTTTGGCCCGACCGACCGACCGACCCACCATCACAGAAGGCGAAACATTTTATTGGGATGGCCTAAGCTTGTAAACAAATAAAACTTAATCATCGTTATTTCTCTCCTAACAGGAAACGTTAAAAGTGCAAACTACCTAGACTGAGCAACCATGATGGAAGATGTACTTTACCCAGGCAATAAAGAGAGAGAAGGACGCGTGGAAGAGTTAGGAGCTGATATTGGAAGCTTGATGAATGACCTGAGCAAGGATGCAACCGAAATTCAGCGTCTTCTTAACAAATTGGATGAAACAATCCGAGAGATGTATAGCGACATTGAAGTTGATATTCCAGCCGATAGCAGCAAAGAATTTGAGTACAAAGGCTGGAAAGCCACCATCAGTGAGCTTCTCGCTTCTTTAATTTTCTTCGGACCCATTGAACTTGCACTAAAAAAGGCTGCTGTAATGGCACTGCGTTGTGCAGGCCGCATCGCGGAAGCTGCCTTTTTTGACGCCCTATCTATCGGCTTGGATGCACTTACCTTTATTAAATTCGGTGTCGAAGCTGGGGCTGTTGTTGCTGTTGTTGGCATAGATATAATCATTGGGGCCGCTTTTGGAGCTGAGAAAAAACACAAGCTTCGGCATTCCATCCACAGCGCCATTCATCCTCGCATTCAACTGAAGAAGGCAGCCATGATAAATAACATCGTCCGTGAGAAGCTCCAGACGGTTTTGGATTCTTGTGACATGATGAAAGAAGTTGGCTACACAAAGGATCAACTCGATCAGGCACAGATGAAGATTGCTGACAAAACCAAGGAAGAAGTCGCTACAATTACTGACGAAACAGCCAAACAAGCCTTGGCCGATCTTGACAAGAACCGCGGCTCCTGGACGAAAGAAGATCATTGAAATGCAAACTTTAAAAATAAACTGTCTCTAAACAATGAGGTGAAGAAATGATTGTACCTGTATTTTCATCATATATTTTGTTCTTTTCTACTGGCTGGAAAGCACGCATTCAGAGCTAGATGTTTCGCGGACTAAATACAGGAACATTGAAAACTGCACTGTAGAAAATAGCTTGAACTTCGTAAATTCAACTCGATAATTTAATGGCGTGGTACATCTTCGTATGATGTAGTCAGCGTCTTTTATGAAATATTCGCCGAAATCGAAAAGAATATGTATTACAGACTCCGTCAGATATCTACCCAATTAGCAACAAAAAATGTGTAGGTTTATAAGATCTTATAATGTTCAATCGATGATTTAACAAAATATAGAAGCACAGCTGACTTAATTACAAAGGTCAATCCATTATTAAAAGTATCAGTATTTTCTTTGTTCTCAAAATAATCTCCCTGACCCCTGAATGAGATATTATTGAGACCCTACTGTCTTGTTCTTTAAAGGATTAAAAAGCCACCCATATGGGTGCAAAGCTATAAAGTAACCCCCCCCCCCCCCCCCAACCCCTGGACTGCACCACCCATACCCGTGCTGGATAGACACAAGAAAAACAAAGAGAGGTTCAATTATGGTGGCAAAACTTGTGTGGTAGGGAAGAGTTTTACAGTTAGTGTTAACAAACCTAAACTTTTACTGTTTCATGTCACAGAGCCAAAAAATTAAGTGGTTAGTGTTATCGAGGTACCCCCCATTCAGACCCTCATATAGAATAGCTTGACTTGTAGTAGTCGCGTGAGTATAACGCTATATTTTTTTCTTCTGGCTGGAAAGTACGCATACAAGCTAGATGACTTAGATGCTTCGACTTAATACAGGAACACTGAAAGACGGTAAAAAATAGCTGAACTTCGTAAATTCAATGAAATAATTAAATTATTTTTATCCTGTTTTCAGTGGCCTTTCAAGGCGTCCTATGTGTCAGCAGATAAGCTTTGTCAAGAAATTTGTTACAACATGTCTAATGTGTTGTGATCACTTCAATCGAGTAGTCAGCGTTATCTATGAAATATTCGCCGAAATCTAAGAGAATATATATTACAGAATCTGTCAGATATCTATCCATGACTACAG